>NC_143520.1:23359821-23420757 GCF_031878675.1 Megascapheus bottae
CAGAAAAGAAAAGCAAGGGTTGTTTTTTTTTTTTAGTTTTGTTTGGTTGGTTTTTATATTCTCCCTTACTTTCCTAAGGGGAGAGAATATCTTAGCTATGAAGCACAATATTTACTCTTTCTTTATTCTCATGGTAATATATAGAGGGGTTACAGTTAAATTCTCTAGGTAGGAGGTGCATTAGTTCTCACACATTGATACCCCTTCTCATGTTTTTGTCCCCATTCCCCTCACTCTACCCCCCCAATTACCTTGTTTTCCCCATTTACTCTGTTCTTAAACTTATAAATTATTTTGACCTTATAAAGCCATAGTTTATTACAATGCTATTGTTAGTTTTTTTAATTTAACAAAGGCAATAAATATCAGAAAACATTTAGCTTATATAAAGATGTATGTTAGCAGCTCATTCATGCACACCCACACCCACACCCACACACATACACACACACACACAAATATGACAAACCTTTGTTTCCATGAATTACTATCCTATGAATGGACAGATTAAGTGATAGCTCTTTCTTTTTGGATGTATAAGTAATGTCTACCTCCATCTTTGGATTATATGTTATATAATAAGTTGTATATATCTATTTCTCAGAAATATTCAGTAATCAGTATGGTATTTAATGCTTAATAGAAACCTCCATATTTGGTGAATGTGTAGAATAAATGAACCACATTGACAAACATAAATGTATCTTAAATTTTTTTTCTAATTTAAAAACAGTGTCACGTGGAAGGTCCTAGGAAATTACAGTGTCAAATATTTTATTATAGCAGTTTGAAATAGATTTATCTTTATTTCCATGTAGTTCTCATCTAATTTTGCCTCATTTTTCTTAAATGTGTCTGACTGCGAAGATAATTTTAGGAATTTTAGCAGATCCCATTCAACAAGGCCGAGTTTCTCAAAAATGCGCAAATTACATTTTTGCTAACCAAAACACTAAGATGTTCTAGTATTTTGAATAGCTGTATGACTTCAAATTCTGACTTCAAATTTGATATTTCAAGTGCTGGCAAGATTTGTAACTTCTGAAAAAGAAAAGTACAACCTATGTGCATAAGATTTTTATACATGCTGGATGCCAGTGGCTCATGCCTGTAATCCTGGTTACTTAGAAAGCTGAGATCTGAGGATCATAGTTCAGAGCCAGCCTGGACAGGAAAATCTGTGAGGCTCTTCTCCAATTAACCATCAGAAAACTGGAAGTAGATCTGTGGCTCAAAGTAGTAGAGTACTAACTTTGAGCTTTTTTAAAAAGCTCAGGGGCAGTGCCCAGACTCTGAGTTAAAGCTGTATGACCAACAAGAAACAAAAACCAAAAGCAACATCAAAAAAGACTTTTATACATACATACATACATACATACATACATACATACATACATGTTCAAAGTTTTATTCTTCATTGCATTTTACAAAGCACTATAGCTCTCCTAAACAAACTTGACTCATTTTGATCACTTCAGTTTAAAATATTGTCTGCTTTAAAGTAGGTAAGTAATCTGTCGCACCAAGTTTTTTGAAGGAATACAAAACGACATTGCTAGTCCCAGCAGATGAAACATTAACAAGCCAGAAAAAGAAATCAGCAATATTAAGGTTCACATTACAGTATTTTACTTAGCTCTGTTACACAAAGGTAACCTTTATCTTCAAATGTATTAGTTGTTAAAAGCAAAGAATTAAGCCATGTGGTTACAAATTGGCTTATACTTACACTTAAAGCGCATTGATGAGGTCTTAGTTTTTGTCCTAGTTGTTATGTAACTATTGCAAAAAATCTACCCGTAAAGAAAAGGAAAAATCATGTCTAAACATGAAAGAAGACCCCCTACTTAAATTAGTAAGTACTAATTAGTCACTACTTTGCTAGGACATTTGCTTATATTTCAATTTTCTCTGATGCTATTTTGATGCTATGTGATTCCCAACTAGAAAAGATTTAGAAGGCAACATGATATTGAAGCCAAAACATTTACATGAGAGAGGTGTAAAGCACATAGTAGGGGAGATATGTACAAGTTACTCTTATAAGAGTTTTAAATGCTAACAGTGATTTCATTCATTTACTCCTTGCAAATGATAATACTCTCTGATTCTCTCTGTGAAGACGAGCCCACTCAATCAATAAACAACACACATTACATAGTAACTTGGAGCTATAGCTAGATCATATTGGGAATATCTTGATAAAATTTTTCTTTCATAAAAACTTAAATTTACATAAAAAAGACCTGGAATCCAACATGATGTCTCATAACTTTAATCTTAACTAGTTAGAAGGCAGTCAGTAGCATCACAATTTCGAGGACATTCTAGACAAAGTAAGTAAGACTTCATCTTCAAAACTAGTTTGTAAAGGTTTAGAGCAGTTAACTTAGTAAAGTACTGAACATAAATTATTTTCTTAAGAGAAAATTTATAAGAGCTATATTTAAGAGCCACAATATCCAGCCATAATGAACCATAATTCAATCAATGTATTTATGCACAGTAGCCTACTAAACCCAGTGTTATAAATAAATTCTTAGCAAAAATTACTTATAAAAGTGAGTTTCTTTTCTTTAAAGAAATATGAGACTGTAAAATCTTCATATCATTTAAAATGGTTAAAATTCAAGAAAATATGTAAAATACTCAAAGAAAAAACTCTCTGTGCCCAAAATATCAAGTTTTTCTTTTAGCTATATGTTGGATGTTGCCTCCTTGAATTTCAAATGTTTGCAACCATTTTTTTAATCCAAACTTAAAAGCAACTTAAAAGCAACTACTTTGCTTCATTTTTTCCTGTATATTTAATAACTTGCCATAAGAAATTATGCAACACTGTTCACATTACTCTGTTAAAAGATAAATATAAAATATCACTTCTTTTATAACCAATCTGGCAAGCTTTCAGATTTTTCTGTGATCATCTTAAACTTCAATTGTTTCTTCACTCATTTGGCAGAAAATATGTATTGTGCCTTCTTTCTAGTCTTGTGAGGAGGGAAGTAAACCCCTAAAGGTATAACAGGAAATAAGATTAGCTTGTTTCCAAAAATAAATGCTAGAAGCCAATACCATAATGACTGACTTTATACCTGAGATCTTCAACTGTAACTGGCATTTTACATGTGTTTGACTCCATGTTGTCACCAAGGCCAGAGGCATACACACTCCAGACTTGACAAGTGTTCCTTCCACAAATATCTATGCCTCCACAGATTCTGTATTTCATTCTCCATTCATTTGGTTACCCTTTATGAGCTTTGCCAAACTCACATTTTGAATAAGTAACTCCTTCACCCCATACATTCAGCCAGATCAAGTTCTTACCACTAACAAATGAACAAATGAAAGGATATACTTGTTTCATCCTCCATATAAATTCCTAACTAGGGAACCAATATTCTTGAGTTACTCAAAAGAAGCTGATTATGTTGTAGACTATTCTCTTTAATGTCAGCTAAGAAATGGGTGGCTTCTCAAAAAAAAATGACTTCAAGAACCAAATTAGGAATCATGTATTTGGAGATCTTACTGGAACAATTACAAATCCTGTGAACAATGCTAGGGTCACAGGGGCTGAGCTTCTGTTCTCATGGCCAGCCTCCTGCCTCCACAGTAGACTTATCACTGATTACACCTTAGAGATGACATCTGCTAATCAATGCATCCCATTTTTGTAATACAGACCCTTATTCTTTTATTTAAAACATCCGTGAGTTTCAGTATAAATTTTTAGCAAGAAAGACTCACTGGTTATATTTTGCTAGCTTTTCAGCTACCTTGGATAGAGGAAAAAATAAATAGAAGAGCCTAATCCATCTATTGTGAAATGTCTGCTCTGGGGAGAATGCTCACTTTCTATTTATTTTACTGGATGGCATCCACTCTTGCTTTCATCTTCTAGACTTCATATACTTTTGATATACCCGAGTGCAGCCTGTCAGGGTCACTACTGACTGATATTATTAAATATACAAAATCATTTTACCAGGTGATAAAGGAAGCTGCAGTGTCTAAAAATTTCATATATCTAACGTGTTGTATAAACAGCCTAAATCCCTATACATTTTATAACTTCAGCAGTCTAAAGGTTAAAGCCTGTCAGTTGAATTTCACGAATTCCAGGAAGAAATGGGGAAGTAGCACCAAGTCTTCATTGTGTACCAGTGATCAAACATCTCCTCATTACACTTCAATATTGTTGCCTCTAAAGGTCACCATTGCTGAACATAATCACACAAAATCAAAACTGCAAACTTTATATATCATGGAGGTAGTAAATAGCTTGGAGGTTTATTTTCTGGTGCCTGAACAACATTCTGAAACCATTTATAAATTTCTGAGAACCATGGCATGAACCAAACATACTTGTAGTACCTAACAATAGCTTCAATTATATCCATTTCCTGTAAAGTTTTTTGTAATCATTTTAGTTGGAGAATATGACTCCTTTACAGTATAGAAGACTTTTAATTTGTCTTTTAGAAAAAATTGTACTTTTACCTTCCTTTAAAAATGAATTTGCTAATTATTTGTAAATCACCTTCAGGATGGAATATCCAGGAGTTTAACTCAAAGGGAAGTCATGGAGCTCATTTAGTAAAGCACTATTAAGCCCCATAAATCACATGTGTTCTTTGCTACCTTCATTGATCTTGCTGTGCATTACTTGAGCAACCTGCCACCTCCTAAGATCTATGCACCCAAAGCAGAAGCATGGCCTCACCTTTGGCACAATCAGCTTTTGTCTGATTAGATTTTCAGCCTAAATACCTTCCTTTCTCATTCCTATTCTCAAGTCAAAATTATCTTTTGAATATATTATTTTCTTTTCATTGAAATCTTTTCCCAAGCACTTCTGATTACAGTTAAAACTCAAATTGGCCTTCGTGGTCTACAACTCCCTGCATAAACTAACCTGTTCTTACTCTGATCTTAACGTCTTTCATTCCTTTGTCTTCCTTACTTGAAATGACACTGATCAAAAAACAAAACAACAACAAAAAACTTCAGAAAAGTCTTATGAGAGAAAGCAACTAATTTTTTTCTTTGTTTGTTTGTTGGTCGTGGGGCTTGAATTCTGGGCCTGGGCACTGTCCCTGAGCTCTTCAACTCAGGGATACACCCTACCCTTTGAGCCACAGTGCCACTTCCGGTTTTCTAGTGGTTGATTGGAGATAAGAGTCTCATGGACTTTAGTTCCAGGGCTAGTTTGAACCTCAATCCTCATATCTCAGACTCCTGAGTAGCTAGGATTACTGGAGTGAGCCACTGTGCCTGGCTAGCACCTAATAATTTAGAGGATTGTAAGTTTGATATGCATAGCATCTTAGAAAAATATTGTTTAGTCTGCAAATCCTTTAACTTGATTTATATCTATACAAGATGTCAGGTAATTCTGTTTGGAAAACTAATGCACAAACTTTAAGGACTTGCTAATTCAGGTGGAGAGTCTTACAAAAGACAGTGCTTTATGTCATATCTATAGCTTTGGTCCCATCTTTAATTGAGAAACATTTATCTGTATAAAACGTATTTTTGGATATATATATATATATTTGTATCTTGACAGAAAGGCTCTAAAAAGCATTTGGTTCCCTTTTCTATACTTACCCTTTAAAGCCCTCCTAGACCTATCTGGTTTGTTATCCTTCCATCCGTGCTCCCTTGGGTGTCTGCATCGTGTTTCCCGCCTCCCACTCTCATCACCAGCTGATGAATGTCTCTGCCACTTCCCATATCAGAGTTGCAGACCTGAAAGATCCATGGTGTAAGTTACCATGCTGCTAGAAAGTTGTGCTTTCTCTTTCCAGCTGTTTACCTACTCCCTGTAGCATTATGGACTTTCAGGGTGGGGGGGAAGGAAATGGGGACCAAGACATGAGAAAGGGTATATGAAGTAATGCACCTTCCATCTGGTGAATATAATGTAACCCTTCTATTAATTACAATAAAAAGTATATGAAAAAACTGGCATTATCTTGAACTATACATGAGAAATCAATCAGAAATAAAAAAATTTTACTTTCAAAAAATATGAAAAATAGTTTTTTCCTTCTCTTTTTATAACATATATATTATGATACTATTGGTTATATAACAAATGTGCATATGTGTGTGTGTGTGTGTGTGTGTGCGTGTATATGTGTATGTGTGTGTGTATGTATGTACCATTTTCTTTCATTATTTTTTTCACTCCTGGGGCTTGAACTCTGGGCTTGACCTTTTGCTCAAAGCTAGTACTCTACCACTTGAACCATAACACCATTTCTGACTAGTTTATTGGAGAGATGAGTCTCAGACTTTCATGTCCAGGCTGGCTTCAAATTGCATTCTCAGATCTCAGCCTTCTGAGTTGCTAGGATTATAAGCATGAGCCACCAGCACCCTGCTTCTAAAACTAATGCCTCACTGAAAAGGAATCTAAACAAATATTTTTCTGAATACAACATAGTTTCGGTTTCATATTTCTGAGAACATATGTGTACAAAAATATATGTTATTGTTTACTTTTTCATTAGATGTAGACACACACCTGTGTATGGATTACTCATGCCAATGAACTTTATTTCCAATAATTGGTCATCTTCCTTGCCTTTTACCTGCACAGTGCTTTTAAGTCTCAACTCCCTTTGAGACAGGTATTTTCTCAAAGCACCAGAGCTAATATATTTTGTACATTTGGTTCTTGGTGGCTCTGTCATATCTAGGACAGGTTCAGAATGCTGGATCTTGGGCAGACAAGCTCTCCATGTAGGAATAAGGGAATTACACATAGAGTCAGTTGATTGGTTTCTTCTGGCTTTTGACTTCATGTACTGATTTTGTTCAATCTAGTGACTTAGTGCTAAACCATTATATTTCCCACTGCTGCTGAACATTATTCCACAGAATCATCTAGTTTTATGTCTCTTCTCTTATTTATGTTTGTTTGGGGAATTTTCAAAATGCATTTGGATATGCAATAAGATGAGGGTCTTTTATATGGAAAAATAATGGGACTACACGCTGCATGAACTACCTTATTCTTTGTTCATTTTGTCCATTTATTATACCCATTGGTAGCCAATAAATATGTCAACATGCTCTCCAGTGAAACCTGTCAAGCTTGTGAGGCATGACTCCCCATCATTGGATAAAAATTTGAAAACAAATTTATCCCTGAAAAGAAATGAATGATAGGTTAAAGTATTTCAATCAGCTAGGAAATGGTGGCAACAATTTTCTTAAATGGCCATATTTAAACAAAGAACACTTTCCTCTTTCTACTTTGGAATTATTAAGAAATTTCAGTCTAAACAGAAATCTGTGAAGTAAGGGCTGCTAGCTGAAGGAAAAGAAAATGGCTGCTTCCATAATCTCCTAGAAGCTAATGTTGTTACTTGATCTTACCATCTACTTAAATCAACAATAACCAATGATACATTTACATAATCAAATGATACACTAGCCAGAACAGTGGTCATTAGATACATATTTAAATTAAAGTCACACTACATACATCTTAAAGTCATAATGTACAGTTAGTGCATACTATCTTGGATAATATGGATAGAAAATATTGTTTTCAACACAGCAAGTTCAGTTGGATAGCACTAAAGTATACACATTTGCCATCATTTATAGTCTTAAAAATGTGCTCCACAGTCAAATTGCTAAATACCACTTGCCACAACCTGCACCTGTCCAATTTTACAAAGAAATCTGTAATTTGAGGTAAATAACTTGTGAGAAGCTACCTGGTGAAATGTAAGAGCCACTTTCATGGTTTAAGGATTCCAAATCATCTTTTACAAAATACCTAATAATCCCTCTTAGACAATTGTTACATGCTCTTGTCTTTGTTTTTCTGAATTTAAATTAACTCAGGGAGTAAGCAGAAAACTTATTTCCCTATTAAATATTCAGGAGGATTTTAAATAATATTAAAATATCTAGTACTATGGAATTAAAATATGCTCCATTTAATTATTACCGCATCTTAATTATTGGAGTGGTAGCTCCCTTTTTCAACAAGATAACCACTTAAACAATAATTTACCTTCTTTATTAAGAGCAAAATGACTTTATTCATTTCCCTTTATAGTAGGCAGTTTTTTATGAATACAAACTTAAATTGCTAGGAAATTGATTATTAGAAATGTAGGGACAAAGAAGTACACAAATAGATGTAATATCTTATGATCCTGTAAACTAAGGTTGTCTATTTATTAAAAAAGAGAAAGTTTTCTTTCAGAATAGCACAGTGGGCCAAGGTTCACAACCAATTCTCTCTTTTACACAGAAAGCAATACAAATATACTGTAAGTGGTTGGATTCTTATTTTCCAAACACCATTCAACCCAGACAAGAAATATAAATGGCAGCTATAAATAGTACCTCATCTCTCCATCTCCCACAGGGAACATGGCATGTTAAAGATTAAGAAACTCTACTCAGGTCCACCTCCAACAGCATTCCAGATTGGATAGTGCATATAGCATCAAAGCAGTTCTAACTCCTCTCAGCACTGTTTACCCAAGGACAAACTCAACAAGTGTTCTTAAAGTAGAAATGGACATTTAAAGAATCTAACTTTAAAGAGATTATTGTGAACTAGATATTGTTGATTTCTTACTATTTGTGACAGTGGTTTGGATAAGGGGATTTTTCCCCAATAACTTTTACTATTAGCTAGTAAATTAATTTATGAGGAAAACTAAAATGACGCAAATTTAGATCAAAATCTCAATAATTTCTCCTAACCTCTGAGAAGTTCAAATTCTTCTTTGACTCCAGAGATACTAAGTGAAACATGCATATTGAAAATGTAGTCTGTAAAACCTGAACTTGAAAATGAGTTATTTTTAGTTATTTGAACAATACTCCAAAATTATTTGTATATTTTATCTCTTTCCTTCAAAAACCACTATTTTTGATAACTTGACATATACCTAGCATTTTTCCAGCTCATTTATATACATAAAGATCTCTCATTATACATATTTTCAGATGATGAGCCAGGCAAACAATGAGGTTAGATATCATGATGAAATAGACTTACTCAATGTGGAGACATGTGTGCTGAAATCAGGAATCTGGATCCAGGTTTCTCATTCCAAAGATATGGTTTATCATTTCTCATAATAGGAAATTTGATGTATAGTTTACCAAGAAAATTTAGTTTCTAGAATATTTAGTTTCTCAAGAAAAAAAATAATAAAGACCCTTGCCAAATACTATGCATTCTCATTTATCACAGGAACCTTCTCTGCATGTTGAAGTTGTAGAGTAGGTCTCATTCACACCTGCCACTCTATCAGCTAGTACAAAGTCTTTGGGTCATGTTATTGACTCTCATTTATTGCTTTTTTATGACATGAAAATGTTTTTAAGGATAAATACTGAAACACATAGAAAACTGCATTATCGTCTACCTTAAATATGGCATTTTCTTTGAAGAATGCTTTTAAAAAGTTTAAGATGTTTGCAGGGCACCAGTGGCTCATACTTGTAATCTTAGTTGCTCAGGAGGCTGAGATCTGAGGATCATGGTTCAAAGCCAGCCTGGCACAAAAGTCTGGGAAACTCTTATTTCCAATTATCCACCAGAAAAGCAGAACTGGAGCTGTGACTCATGTGGTAGAGCAGTAGCCTTAAGCTGAAGAGCTCAGGGACAATACCCAGGCCCACAGTTCAAGCCCCAACCCCAATAAAAAGAGCATACATGAAGCCCTGGGTTCAATTTCTCAGTACTACATACATAGAAAAAGCCAAAAGTGGTGCTGTGGCTCAAGTGGTACAGTGCTAGGGTTGGGAAAGCCCAAGGAGAGTGCCCAGGCCCTAAGTTCAAGCCCCAGGACTGGCAAAAAAATAAATTGTTAAACAATGTTTTATAATCATGTATATACCTAAACACATAAAAATATTTCTATCATATGACAATAAATTGTAATTTTCTAATAAATATTAAGAAAAGGAATGGTTTTCCAACAAGATTGTTTTAAATTTTCAGTTCTAATTGTTTTTCTTAACAGCCATTTCTCCTTTTCATTTCCTGGAAGAGTATTGGATTAGCAGTAAATCAACACCTGCTATAATTCTCACTCTGCAACATGAAAACTCAAAAGAGATGGAACACTCAGGGTTAATGAGATTATCACTCTACTTTTTGTTTATATGTAGCTAAATCTTTGCCTTTCTTCACTGAGTAGAAGATTGTAATCATTGGTAAAGTCTCAGATTTTTGCTTCTCTGCACAAAAATGAACTCAGTGGTGTGTAGCTGAATGCATTCCAGATAGCACTAGCATATCATCAGCATATCAGTGACAGGAACAAAAAAATACATAAAAACAGAAACATTGCATACAAATGAAGACATATAATAG
The DNA here is from genome assembly GCF_031878675.1 of Megascapheus bottae. NCBI lineage: Eukaryota > Metazoa > Chordata > Mammalia > Rodentia > Geomyidae > Megascapheus > Megascapheus bottae. Next base: position 23,370,194 of record NC_143520.1, read on the forward strand.
TTATCAAAAAAGGAGAAATGTTTTCCTTGTTACCCTTGGAATGAGTCTTCACATTGTCCATTATCCTACACCTGAGCCTAAAATTTCAAACCTAAAAATCTTAAGGAATAAAGTAGGAGACTAGGAACCAAGAAACCTATATACCATCCTCACTAAGCCATAATATATGTCAGACCACATTATAATCTCTCAGAATACAAAATTGCTTACTGATTCTAGCTAACATTGTTCTTCTTGTTCTTTTTTTATTGTAATGTATAGAGGGGTTACATTCTCCAGATAGTAGGTGCATTATTTCTCACACAGTGATACCTCTTCTCATTTCTTTGTTCCCATTTACCTCCCCATCCCCATCCCCTCATCTTGTTTCCCCCGAGAAATAACAAAGTACATTAAGAAAAACAATCACAATATAAAGCTCTTGTTTCCATATCCTAGAGATCATTTCATTTAGTCTCATCCTATATGGCCTTACATATCTAGGTTTTGCACTATTTTAATCCTCTGCTAGGAGAGTCCTAGGTGTGTATTAATTATTACAAATGAGGAAAACCATTGAGCCTATGCTACTTTGGGTCTGGCTTACTTCACTTAATATGATTTTTTCCTAGTCTTTCTTTCTGATGGCAGCATAGAATTCCATTGTGTATAAATATCACATCTTGATCCAGTCATCTACAGAGGGGCATCTGGGTTGGTTCCATATCTTTGCTATGGTAAATAGTGCTGCAATGAACATCGTTGTGCTAGTGGATTTAGTATGTACTTGTTTCTAGATGATGGGGAAAATCTCAAGGAGTGGAATTTCTGGATCAGGGGAGCTTTATGTTTAGTCTTCTGAGGAACTACCACACTGCTATCCAGAGTGGTTGAATGAGTTTGCACTCCCAACAACAGTGTAGTAGCAATCCCTCCTGGCCATATCCCCTCCAGTAATGTTATTAGATTTCTTGATAATGGTCATTCTAACTGGAGTGAGGTGGAATCTCAAAGTTGTTTTGATTTGTATTTCTTTTATGGCCAGAGATGTTGAGCATTTCTTCATGAGTTTATAGGCCATTTTTATTTCTTCTTCAGAGAAGTCTCTCTTTAAGTCTTTGGCCCATCTTTTAATGGGATGGTTGTTTCTTTGAAGATTTGTTTTGGAGAGATTCAATTTTTTGAGCTTTTAGATATGAGACCTTTGTCTGTTGTATGGTTAGTAAAGATCTTCCTCCACTCTGTGGGCTTTCTGTTTTACTTGCTAGCTATGTCCATTGCCATACAGAAACTCTGCAGTTTAATGCACTTTTCTTTTCTTATTTATTTATTTATTTATTTATTTATTTTGCCAGTCCTGGACCTTGAAGTCTGGGCATGGGCATTGTCCCAAGACTACTTTTGCTTGACACTAGTACTTTACCACTTGAGCCACTGGGCCACATATTGGTTTTTCTGTGATTAACTGGAGATAAGAGTCTCATGGACTTTCCTGCCTGGGCTAGCCTTGAACTTCTATCCTCAAATCTCAGCATCTTGAGTATCTAGAGTTACAGTCATGAGACAGTGGCACATGGAAAATTTGTCTTTTTTTAAGTATTAAGAAATTTCCAGGGGCCGGGAGTTTGGCCTAGTAGTTAAAGTGCTTGCCTAGCATGCATGAAGACCCGGGTTTGATTCCTCGGTACCACATACATAGAAAAAAGCCAGAAGTGGTGCTGAGGCTCAAGTGGTAGAGCTCTAGCCTTGAGAAAGTCCAAGGACTTAAGCCCAGGACTGGCAAAAAAAAAAAAAGAAATTTCCAGAGAGAATTTTCCTTCTAAGCAAAATCTTGGTACAGGATTAAGAGCATGTTGAAAATCTATTATAACACAGAGAGAGAGAGAGAGAGAGAGAGAGAGAGAGAGAGAGAGAGAGAGAGAGAGAGAGAGAGAGAGAGAGAGAGAGAGAGAGGGGGGGGGTGGGGGGAGAGAGAGAGAGAGGAGAAAGAAAAACAAAGAGAGAAAGAGAGAGACATTCAAGTAAAATAAAAATTTATTTCTCAGCCAAAAGCCAGTGGCTTATGTCCAAAATCATAGCTACTGAGGAGGGTGAGTCGTAATGATCACAGTTCAAAGTCAGTCACAGCAGGAAAGTCCATGAGTGCCTTAGTGCCAGTTAGCCAAAAAAAGAAAGAAAGAAAGAAAGAAAGAAAGAAAGAAAGAAAGAAAGAAAGAAAGAAAGAAAGAAAGAAAGAAAAAAGAAAGATGTAAGTGGAGCTGTAATTCAAGTGGTTAGGAATGACAACATAAGCTTAGAGACAGAACCTAGGGCCTGAGTTCAAGCCTGCAAACTAGCACTTTGTCACCGGGAGTCATTTTCCACACGCAATTCACTTAATCTTTCTATGCTTCCAGATGGACTATTTTACCCATTTTCTCCACCTTGTGCCTTTCTGCTCTCCCAGTCACCTGGAGTCCAATTATCAACTGTGTCCAATAAGAAGAAAAGCAAAAGGCAAAAGGGAGATCGTATAGGAGATTTTTACAGACAGTGGTCTATCCAAGAAAGATTATACTCACATTCCATGTGTTAAAATAAAATCAGTTATTTATGTCTAACTACTAAGCATTCTGGGAAATGTAGTCTAACATTGTGTCAGGAAGAGAAGATTGTGGTAAATTCCTAGCATTTTCTATTGTATTAAGATTCTGTATATATCATCGTGCATTAATTATTGCAATTTTCTCCAGTGTAAACTTATACTTTTCTCAATGGAAGAAACTACATTAAGAAATAGAATGTGACTTATACTATTTAGTGTTACCATAAAATTCTGGCAAGCCTTTCTGCCCTGCTGTGGTTTGGGCTACCTAGAATTCTAAATTTTCAATTTTCTGTTTGAGTACATATGTAGCTTAAATAGATTAAAAGTAAAAAGAAAGCATTTATTTACCTATAATACTTTTATTCACTGTAGTAGTGAAATTTAATCTCTCTTTACACAGAATTTCCTTCATAAATAACACCAGAGAAGAAACTGAAACTTCGTGAAAAGTGAGTCATGTATTTCTCTGTAACTCTGGAGAACAATAGCCATTCTCCAAATAGTACATATAGTTTATGATGACCCTTTAGTCTAAAACAAATTAGCAATATTTTAGATGTCAGTGGGACTTACTTTATTCAACACAAAAGAAGTTGTTTTTTCTTTTTTCTTTGTTTTTTGCCAGTCCCGGGGTTTAAACTCGGGGCCTGAGCAGTGTCCTTGTCTTTCTTAAGGCTAGAGCTCTACCTCTTTGAATCATAGCACCATTTCCAGCTTTTTCTATGTATGTGGTACTGAGGAATTGAGCTTTGGTGTTCGTGCATGCTATACAAGCACTCTACCATTAGGCCAGATTCCCAGACCCCACAAAAGAAATTTTTATGAAATCCAAATGATTTTTTTCCAGTCCTGGGGCTTGAACTCAGGGACTGGGCACTGTCCTTGGACACATCTTGGTCAAGACTAGCACTTTGCCACTTGAGCCACAGTGCCACTTTGGCTTTTTCTGTGTATATGGTTCCAGGGAATCGAACCTAGGTGAGTACATTACCACTAAGCCATGCTCCCGTTCATAAAATCCAAATGATTTTATGCTAGTGAATTCCCTTTACTTAGTTGAACTTTATTTCTGAACCTATGACTTCTGCTCTAAAAATTCTAAATTATTTGTAAAATGCATTTGAAAACACATTGTGTTTTCATTATTTATAATTCAGTCAAGACACCAAATTGACTAGATTTTAAACCTGCTGATACAGTAGCTCTCACTACTTCTTTGTGAGTTGTTGGTATTCAGGTTTCTAATTTATGTGCAAATTGAATTTACCTGATGCATATAGTAAGCTTTTGATTTTCTATATAGTATGATTTCAAGCGCCTTGTCCTGCATCTTATAAATGGATGATTTACCAAATACATTTCAAACAGCCCTTCACAGAGACTAAATATTTATCAGGGAATGAAGCTGGCAGTGTCTTGAGTGGATTTAACTCAAATGAAAAACACAGACTACTTTTGTGGTTTATCTTAATAGCTAAGGAGTCAGGATCTCAGGATTGTTTTCAGTACTAGACTTCCTTAACATGAAGATCTGCTGCTTGGTGTTTACCTATCTTCTTTAAAAGGAATACAAAAGTCATTCTAGGTGTAATCATTTAATACCATTATATCTTAGTCTTTTGTGTTTTGTTTTATTTAATTTGCTTTGTTAAGATGGGGGCTCATTCAATAGCTCAGACTCTTATTGCTGGCATTACACCAAATTATATGCCTTCACTCTTGTGAAGGAACTTGATATCAAATACAGATAAAATGTTCATAATTCCAGTGAATAAGATAAGCATATACACCTTTCTGCTAACAGTTGCCAGCGTTTCTAGAAATATATGTTCTAGAAATATTCTTAAATACTTTAGTCATAGGTGTTATATTTGAAATAATACAATCCTGAAACATGTCAGAAATAATTTCCAAGGTATTGCTCCTTTGAATAGCAATTTTGCAGGACTAAAGGCAAGTTTTAGTTCTATTTGCTTGGCAACTATTTCATTCTGTTGCTGTTTAAATAGATTGCCACAACCATATTCTCTTACATATTCACTAAAAAATGTTAGCAAAAATTCAGTAAGCATGTTAGCCTTTTATTGGTCTTGGCCACCTACCTGCAGGAAAAAAATGTAACTTGGCTAATGATGAACACAAAAAAATATATTTCATTATGCTGAGGTCATTAAAATTTGTTGGTTGTTTGTTACCACTGCCAAATCAACCCTAATAATACGTACTTTGTTCATTTGTGTTCAAAGAAGACTTAAGGAGTTAGAGCAAAGAGGCTAAATAACTTTCCTAAAAACAAGGGATTTCCCTACCTTATCTTCAAAATCCTTCATCTTTCAAGAGCTATACAGTGACTGTTTCTTCCCACTTTTGGACAATAAACAGCCTCCCCATCATGAAGCCCCTGAAGATTTAGATAAGTTATATTATACCTCCAATTTAATTTATACCCCCAATTTAATGCCTAACTCCAGAAAAAAAAGAAAGCAATTAGAAATGCTGCTTCTACTTCTGGACTTGAGCTAATCACAAGTTAAATTTCCTTCTCCACTGTCCTTCTGGGAAATCATATGTAGGACTACAATTCTGCCTAGGCTACTTCTGAACTACACCATCTTTAAGTAGGTGAATATGTACATTTGTTAGTAGTGAACTTCTGACAGGAAGTGGGCCAAGATCAAGCTGAGGTCCAGGCAATACATCTTGAGTACCACCTACTTTTTCAGGCAACTTGTGCCACTGCATCCTTTAGAAAGTAGGAAAGTTATCTAGCCCCACATAGAACAGGTAATAATTAAAAAAAAACACATTTGTTAAGATGGTTCCTATAAACTTTTGTATTCATAAAACAACCCATTAGAAAGAGTTTCCATAGCAGTTCTGAAGCCCAACCAGGCAACAATTTCCATAATCTTGGTTAGGCCCAATTTGAATGAGTCTCACTTAGCAGTTAGATCTGTCCGCTAAACCTTCGGTTCATCTTCTGTTCCTGCCCCTAATTGTTCAGGACAATCTTAAAAGGTAGTGATGCTTCTGCCAAAACTATTTATTTAATTTTTATGACTTTCCTTGAGTCTTATTAGGTTCCTTCCTTGAGAAAAAAAAGTTGCATTTACACATCTTATGGAGATCCCCTATTCTCTGAACTGGGATTGCTGAATGGTAACTGTAAGATAGGACTTTCAAGATAATTAGAAGTTTTTTTTTTCATCTTGAAAATATTCTATGTGTTCTGCCCACATAATTATTAGAAAGAATTTTATTTTTCTTTCTTCTAACATTTTGTATAGGCAGCTAGAAATCAAGAAATATGCTCTATATTGTGCTAAAAAATGATCCTTGGATATATCACTCTGTTTACTGCATAAATTTTCTATTCTCCATATTGCTAAACTTTTTACTGACCTTAGCAAGAGTCTCTCTTTTCCCAGCTTACAACAACCTTCCCTTTTTGTGAAGTATTTTTCAACAGTCTTTTCATTGGCCTGTAATCATCTTCTGACATTCCTCTTAAGGACTCTAAACACTCCTTTACATTACTCTCATGGTTCTTTCATAGTCTATTGGTATGTTTTTTTTTAAGTTTCTGTTATAACAATATCCTTTTTCCAAGTACCAAAATATGTCCTATATTCATTATTGAGTTATAAAATATTTCATAACTTAATAGGATAAAACAATAATAAAACTAGGCTCCAGTGGCTCATCCCTTCAATCCTAGCTGCTCCAGAGACTGAGATCTGAAGTTGGATGTCAGCCCAGGCAGGAAATTCTACAAGACTATTCTCTCCAATTAACCACTGACAGGCCAGAAGCAGAGCTATGGCTCAAGGTGTAGAACACCACACTTGGGCAAAAAAGCTACGGGGCAGCATCCAAGATTACACATACACACACAGACACACCCAGACACACACACACACACACACACACACACGCACACACAAACAGTACATTGATGCTGACCTCAGTTTTATAATTTAGTTTTCAGAACATTAGGATATAGTTGTAGTTAACCCTAAAATGTGTACACTGATGAGTATGTATAGAAAAGGCTAAACCTTCATCAAGGCTAACCAAGAAAAAAAAAGGAGGGCTGAATTGCTGACGTCCTAAATTACAGGGGTTGCCTCACTACTTTGCTCATGAACATGAAAAAACTAAAAGACAACCATTACCAAGGCTATTCTTACTGATTTGAAAACAAGATAAAATGAACAAACTACTTAGAAGACACAATCTATAAGAACTCACACAAGAATAAATAGATAAACTTATTACCCTATACCTATAAAAGAAATGTGATCAGCAGGTAACAGTAGGTACCAACCCCAGATGTCTTCATGAGTGAATCCTACCAAATGTCTTAGAAAACAAAACCAATACTTTATAATCTCTTCCAGCAAACAGAAACAGAGAAAACACGTCCTGACTCATTTATAAGGTTTAAATTACCGTAGTTACAAAACAAATAGAGACAATAGAAGAAAATTACAGCCATGTATAGTTTCACAAACCTGTAATCTTACTAGTTAGGAGACTTGAGACAAGAGGAACTTGAGTTCAAACCAACTCAGGATACACAGCAAGTCAATGTCAGCTTAGAAATGTAAAGCAAGACATTGTTGCAGTGGGAAACATTTGCTGCTAAGCATTAGGGCTTAGTCTGTAATTCTAACGACTCAGAAGATAGAAATCAAAAGAATGATGGTGTGAGACCAGCCCAGACAAAAGCTTCTGAGATCCTTTCTTAATCAATAAAAATCTGGGCTTTATCATCCCAACTACAGAGACAGCAGAAATAGGAAAATCACATTCTGGGCTAGGCTAGACACAAAGGAGAGGCCATATATCCAAAAACAATCAAAGCAAAAAGGGCTAGGGATATAGCTCAAGCCTTGTAAGTGTGAGACCCTGAATTAAAACCACAATACTATCAAAAAAATTGAGAAAAAAATCTACTGTCCAGAATGAAATACTTTCTTACAAATATAATAAAATATACACTTGCTCTGTAGGAAGAAGATCACAAACTAATGAAATCAAGAGTTTAAATAAATGTTGAAATATTATGTTAATAATAAAAAGATTCAAATTTATTATAGTCAAATAGTCCCTACTTAATCTGTAGAAGTAATAAGATCATGATCAAAATTCCAACATTTATAATGCATAAACTGACGAACTCATTCTCTATTTTGTATTAAAATGTAAACCATCCAGAATTGCTGATTTAAAAGAGAATATGTGGCCAGGAGTTTGGCTTAGTGGTTAAAGTGCTTGCCTAGCATGCACGAAGACCCGGGTTCAATTCCTTGGTACCACATACATAGAAAAAAGCCAGAAGTGGTGCTGAGGCTCAAGTGGTAGAGCTTTAACCTTGAGAAAGTCCAAGGACAGTGCTCAGGCCCTGAGCTCAAGCCCAGGACTGGCAAAAACAAACAAACAAAAAGAGAATATGTTTTCTGACTTGTGAATTAACACTACCCAACTTCAAGCTTCTATCAAGCTATGATAACCAAGACTGTGTCATCAGTGGGGAAAAAAAAACACCCATAATTTTTCCAATCATCTCTTTATGGATATTTTTATATCAAGTTAATATTTTCTCTTAATCATGCAGCAATAGATAACAGACAAGCCAGAACAGTACAGAACAATGGAACAGAGAACCTAGAAATGCATGCACACAAAGATTTTCAAGTAATCTTTATCAAAAGAATAAAAGCATTTCAATGGAAAAGTGGCAAGTGTTTTCTGTAACTACCCTTCAGTATTCACATGCAAGAAATTAGTCTAGCCAGGTGCGGTGGTTCATGCCTTTAAACCTAGCTACTCAGGAGGCTGAGAACTGAGGAATGCAGTTCAAAACCAACCCACACACTAAAGTCTGTAAGACTCTTCTCTCCAATTGACCACCAGAAAAACTATAAAGTGGCACTGTGGCTCAAGTGGTAGAGCACTAGTCTTGAGCTGAAATGCTCAGGGACAGGGCCTAGGTCCAGAGTTCAAGTCCCAGAAAAGAAGAGAGAGAGAGAGAGAGAGAGAGAGAGAGAGAGAGAGAGAGAGAGAGAGAGAGAGAGAGAGAGAGAGAGAGACACAGAGACAGAGACAGAGACAGACAGACAGACAGACAGACACAGAGAGACACAGAGAGAGACAGACACAGACAGACAGACAGACAGACAGACAGAGAAAGAGAAAGAGAGAGAGAGAGAATAACAAATTAGTCTAGATTCAGATCTTACAACTCACGGGAGGGAAAAAATATCCAAAATGGATTATATATTTAACTGTAAATGCAATAGTAAAATTAAATGCAAAAATAAATGACAAAAAATTTAGAATACAAGGCAGAAAGAATATCTAAGTGACCTTAGATTGAGTTTGATGATGACTTTGTAGATACAATACCAAAAGCACAATGCATGAAAAGACAAAGAAGATAAATTGGATCTCATTAAAATTAAATTTTCTACTCTGCCAAAGACTTGTTTAAAGAATGAAAAGATAAGCTACAGACTGGGAGAAAAATCTTTGCAAAACACATATCTGATAGAGGACTTAGAATCAAAATATCCAAAGAAGACTTAAAACTCAACAATAAGCAAACAATCCAATTAAAAAATGGGCAAAAGATCTGAACAGACACCTCTCCAAAGATATACAGATGGCAAATAAGCATATGAAAATATGCTCAACACTATATATCAGTTGAAACTGCAAATTAAAACAACAATAAGATGCCACTACACATATTTTTAAATGTACAAGGATTTGTTTCAATCAGATATGTTAGGCTATGCAGGCATGGAAATGACTAGCATGAAGAACTCACTTCTATACTCACAGATCTCTCAGAACTGAATGCGCAGGGCCTGTTCCACAGAGCAAAACAGAAGAGATGGTAGGGTCAATCAGGAGAAAGTGAAAGCAAGGTGACAGTGTGCAAAACCTTTATTGTAGCTTTCACACAATAAATAGGCAAAATGAACATTAAAGTAGGTTTGTTTTAATAATTTCAGTGTTTTTTGAATTGTAGCATCTGTCCTGAGTTGCCTGGTACCTCGCTTTGGCTTGATTGGGCAGGTGAATACTGATTTTGTAGACAAATCATCCATCTGGGAGACAGATAGAAATTGTGAGTAGACTGTTTTACAAAAGTAGGAAAGTCCCACTCAGAAAATACTGTCTACGCTGAAGAATTCACTTACTGTTGGAGGAAAAGATTAACAAATATTAAAATATCACAAAACACAGAACAAAAAAAATGTTGCCAGTTCTAGGCTTGAGCTCAGGGCCTTGGACTTTCTGAAGGCTCTACCATTTGAGCCTCAGCACCACTTCTGGCTTTTTTCTATGTAAGTGGTACCCAGGAATCCAACCGGGGTCTTAGTGCATGCTGGGTAAGCACTCTACCACTAGGCCAAACTCCCGGCCCCCCTAAAAAATTTTTTAATGAGTGTAGCACATCTATCAGAACAGTAAAAAATCAGTGCTGGCAAGAATATGGTAGAAGAGGAATTCATACACCGTTAGAAATATAAATGTATTCATTTGGCCACTTTGGGAATTTCTCATAAATTTAAACTGGCTCAACATCTGACTATGTAAGCACCCTCCTAAGAATAGGCCTAAGTGAGCTGAAGACTAGGGCCCATATAACACTTGCTAGATAGTTTTAGCAACTTTATTCAAAATTTCTCCTAATTTTAAGACATTTTTCTGTATACATAAAACTGTAAAGATAAAACCTTTACAGACAAGTTTGGTAGTCCCAGCTACTCAGGAGACTGAGGTAAAAGTCTGAACTCTAACTTGGAGTCCAAAATGGCCAGTAAGAGAGCTATGACCATTCCTCCCCAGCCCACACCCACCAAAAAATGTAAAATAAGATGTTTAATAAAGAAGACAAGCTAGGTGCAGTGACTCACGCCTGTAATTCTAGCTACTCTGGAGGTTGAGATCTGAGGATCCTGGTTCAAAACCAGCCCAGGCATTAAAGTTCATGAAAATCTTATCTCCAATTAACCACTAGAAAGCTGGAAGTGGGGCTGTGGCTCAAGGGGTAGTATGGTAGCCTTAAGCTGAACAGCTCAGGGGCAGCAACTAGGCCTAGAGTTCAAGTCCCATGACTGACAGAAAAAAAAAAGACATCACAAAGAAGATAGATAGATAGATAGATAGATAGATAGATAGATAGATAGATAGATGATAGATAGATAGATAATATTTAACAGAAAATAAATATCCAAGAAAGAAAATCATTAATAAATTTCTAAGGAAAGGGCATAACAAATTAATAAAGACAAGAAACAATTTTTAAAGAAGAAAAAATAAATGAATACAAAATAAAAACAAGAAACAATTTTTAAAGAAGACAAAAGAAATGAATACAAAATGCAGAGAAAAGAAAACTTAAAGGCTATTTCTATAGCTGAACTCAACTATAGTACTCAAAACAACAAAATTGACTTAGTTCTCATTGGCCAAAATTTACATAGCAGGTAATTTCAAAATAAGTAAGGGAAGGGATTGGGAGGTGTGGGTAAGAATGTAGAAAGGGGTAACTGTGATCAAGATGCACTTTCTTCATACATAAATTGCTTTGGTGAATAGCAATTCCTTTGTAAAACTGCTTCAAGATAAAAGATTTTAAAAATATCAAATGGTTATTTGAAATAGGATAGGGAAAGGGGGAAAACAAGATGAAAGGAAGGGGTGGGAGGGGAAATGGGGACCAAAACATGAGAAAGGGTGTCAATGTTTGTGAAGTAATGCACCTTCTATATGGCGAATATAATGTAATCCTTGTATTAATTAATAAAAATATATGAAAAATATCAAATGGAACGTTAAATGGTAGGAGATCTCAATAGGAGCAACTTTAGTATGCTACTTTGGAGCATATAGACAGGAACACTGGTTTTGGCAACTTCAGATTATTAGAACTTGTGTGTGTGTGTTATTCAGCACAGCAACTGCATCTGCTGGAACACATCCAAGAGAAACAACACACTCCAAGTGAGACATGAGCAAAATGATTCATTATAACACCGGTAGTAACTACTGAAAATGTGGCACAACTAAGAAAAGAACTGATAATAAAATGTATCCAAATTACATCATTATTTGATGGAATAATACTCAATAGTCTAGTACAAAGTACTTTAAGTGAACAAAATTGAGTTATAAGTATCATCACAAATAAGTCACCAGAACAATACCAAATGAAGGAAAGTAGAATAATACAAGAATTGTATACAAATAATGACAAAGTGACTATTTAGGATAAATGCTCACAAATATGTTTACACACATGTCTATATACATATTTAAAAGTACACATGCACACGTATCTGTGTATATATGCACATATACATATGCAAATAATAAATGGTAAGATTTTTTTTCCTTTTTCTTTTTCTTTCTCTCTCTTTCTTTCTTTCTTTTTTTTTTTTTTTTTTTTTTTTGCCAGTCCTGGATTTCAGCTCAGGGTCTGAGCACTGTCCTTGGATTTTTCTCAAGGCTAGAGCTCTACCACTTGAGCCACAGCACCACTTCAAGCTTTTTTCTATGTATGTGGTACCGAGGAATCCAACCCTGGTCTTCATGCATGCTAGGCAAGCACTCTACCACTAGGCCAAACTCCTGGCCAATAAGGTTTTTTTTAACTTCTATTTTCTTCCCCCACCCCCCCAAGTCCCGAGGCACTGGACTCAGGGCCTGGGCACTGTCTTTGGGCTTTCTTAAAGCTAGCACTCTACCACTTGACAGCACCACTTTGTCTTTTTCTGTGTATGTGGTACCAAGGAATCAAACCCAGGGCTTCATGCTTTTTAGGCAAGTACTCTACCACTAGGCCACATTCCCAGCCTCGTAAGTGGTAAGTTTTGGAGAAGGAAAACGACAAAAGATATTGAAGAGGATTCTACAAGGGTCTCCCAGTATGACAGTTTACTTTGAAAAATAAATTTTAACAATAGTGAAACATAATAGTCTTATTTAAAACTAGGTGGAAGTAAACAACTATTAATTCTCTTTGTTGCCGTGCACTTCTGAATATTTGAGGTCTTTATCTTTAATTAATGATTATATAATGAATCAATCCATTATTGTTTATATTAATGATGAAAAAGAGACTGTGAGGGAAAGATGTTATGAGGGACAAAAACCCTGATAGGAACCACCATCATGATAATATAATGCATTCAGGGGCTTAGTTCAAGAAACAGTGATGAGAGTTCTGCTGTCAGGAATGTATAGCAGAGACAATGTTGCCTAGAATTAGCAGTCATGACAGGTCAGAAGTCTCCATACCTTATCACTAGCAAGGAAAGCTGTCCTGAATCAACACTTGTGAAGTTCTAGTGGAAATGGAAGGGTTCTAGCTATCAGCCCTCCCTCCCATGTTTGTAGAAAACACTATCAGCTGAGCTGTCATGACTAACAAAGCCCAAAAGGAGAGTGAAAGCTTTGTTTCTCTTTCCCTTTTGCTTAAGGATGCTGCCATTCAGTTGGTAAGTAAATGCCTTGTGTTGCAGGTCTGCACTCTGCTGATATGGAAGTAAGTTGATAATGCTGTCTATAATTATGAGAGGGGGCTGTATGATGTAAAAAGTTTCTGTGCATACAAATTGATCAGAGGAGGAAATAAACACTGCAGAACTTAGGATATAGAGATTATAGATCTTCTCATGGTTTAGGGGATGTTTGTCTTTTCTCTAGAGAGGTAACCCACCCATCTCCAATAGTAAAGAAAGAAGTGTGAGATAGTAGAGGCAAACAGAAGAACCTTCAGATTTTTTGGCCTTCATCTGTCTTATTTTAGAAGATGGAAACCAGACTAACACAGAAAACAAAGAAAATAATAAAAAGTAGCAGAACAAGCAGATCACTGTTTCTAAATAGGGAGATCAACTAGTAAAGACTCTGGAAATGCAACAAGATGGGAAAACAGGAAGCAGAGCTTAAGTCTGAGCTCTGACATTGGCTACAACAGCTATGTTAGTCTATAAAATGAAGTCAAGACTAGGTTAAAGTTGTGTTGTTGTTTTCGTTATCGTATGTAGTCCTCATAATCCACAAGGATCATGCAGTAGTGCTCATGACAAGTTCAGATTCCTGGGTCACACCACAGACCTAACAGGATGACTGTGCACTGTCCAGAGTAACAAGATACATTTTTACTGCTTTGCCATGAATTTGTGCATTTGAAACACAGCATTAAGCATATCCAGCCTAATGTATCACTTTCTATGTCAGTCTTTGAGGACTGATTTCTTTTGTCTACATTTCTGGATTCAATGACACTTTCTGAAACCCGTAAGAGAATTAATTTGTTTTAAGTATTTCTATGTCATTTCCTAGAGAAAATGATATAAAATTGTCTATAGAGCTTGGTCCAGACAGTTCTTCCTAAAATTAGGTATTGATGATGCTGGTAAAGATAATAACAATCAGAATGGCTATTTCTCTCATTCTGAAGCATGATCATTTAATTTCTAGGAATAGAACAAGGTGGGATGTTTAAAAAGGGAAAGTAGGCTCTTTCATAAAAATATACCTAGGATTAACTTCCTTCATTTACTCCCCTCTATATTCATCTGCAATAACTCACTGTGTTGATTCTGGTTCCATTTCTCTAAATTTGCTTTCTACTCCTTTTCTTTCATCAAATATTTGCTAACTCTTCTAAATGCCAGGAGTTGTGCTTCATGCATGGGATACTAAGATTAAAAAAGCAATGATTGCTCTCCACAAAGAACTCACAAGTTAGGAGTAAATAGACAATATTCACTGTAGTAATGCTGGGGAGACTGAAGTCAGGTATGACTAACAAGCTTTAACAACACAAAAAGGGAACAATACATTTCCTCTCCAATGAGAGGAAGCTCTCATTTGGAAGAATTCAGGGCAGTTTCTTCAACCAGAATTGACTGGATCTGTGTTGTACTAAAGGAGAAAGGTGAGCAGAGAAGTCTGCATCTAGGAAGACAAGTCCAAGAAGAGTATAAGCACAGTCACAAAGGTACCTTCTGACTAGGAAATGACATAGTCTTGTTTAAATGGATAAAGATAGAACATGTTCAAATAATAAATTTGGGCTCAAATTGGGAAGGTCTTACATCAATCGCTAGTGAGGTGACTTGTTTTGGTGACTTGAAAATTCTTAACTAGGAATTTTCTTAATAGAAAAAGTAGGGTAAAGTTATCAAACAAAACTGTATCTGACCTTGTTACCTGGTCTATCGTATATACATTTATCTGTTTAGTTGAAATAAGGAAGGGACAGTGGGAAAACAAGATGATTGGGAGGAGGTGGAGGGAGGGAAATGGAGACCAAAACATCAGAAGCGGTATCAATGTGTGAGAAGTAGTACACCCACTACCTGATGAATGTAACTGTAACCCTTCTATATATTATCCCTACAATGGAATAAAATTAAAAAAAAAAAAACAAATGGGTTGGGGCCTAGTGGCAGAGTGCTTGCCTACCATGCACGAAGACCCGGATTCAATTCCTTGGTACCACATACATAGAAAACAAAAAGCTGGAAGTGGTGCTAAGACTCAAGTGGTAGAGCTCCAGCCTTGAGAAAGTCCAAGGGCAGTGCTCAGGCCCTCAGCTCAAGCTCACAACTAGGTAAAAAAAAATGAGGGCAGTTGGGAAATGGGTACAATAGTTTGGGCTCCTTCCTTTTTCAAATTCATTCAACATTCTTTCAAAAAATTATTATTGCAAGTTTTTCATACACCAAATGTTGCTTAAGTTTTTGTGGTTCAGATATGCTAGCGAGCGAGACATGAAAAAATCTCCACTTTTGTAAAGCTTAGTGGATGGATAAATATGTGCCACATTCATACCTGACAATTGCTAGAGCAGAGCAAGATGCAAAAAGAAAACAGAGAAAAGGAGAGGAAGCAGGTGGCACATGAACTTGTGACAAGCATGGTCAAGAAAAAAACATTCGGGTGTGGGGGGAGGGTAATGGGGACCAAGACATGTGAAAGGGTATCAATGTATGTGAATTAATGCACCTTCTATCTGGAAAATATCATGTAACCCTTTTATTAATTATAGTAAAAAATATTTAAAAAAAAGAAAAAACCATTCAAGTCATGGCATCCAAAATGTTAGAAACCCTGGGAGACCTTGAAAGAAGGAATTAATGAGTCCAGCTGGCTATTTTAGCAAATGCAAAGCCAAGACCTGGACTATACAAGCTCTACGTGGAGAACAGACAAAAGTCTTCAGTTTGTCTAAATGATAAAATGAAGAAGGAGCCCAGGCCACAGTGAGTGGCTGTACTGGGTCATATCATACACTGTTGTGCAGGCCGCCATGAGGATTTCACTTCTTCCTGTGTGAGATAAGATACAAATTGGGGTTTTCAGGTGGAGTCAGTCTACAGTCATATGTTGCAATAGAATAAATTACTGGTTTTTTTCATATATTTTTTATTGTAATTAATAGAAGGGTTACGTTATATTCGCCAGATAGAAGGTGCATTACTTCACATACATTGATACCATTTCTCATGTAGTGGAGTGGTTTATTTTTTTATGGTTGGCTTTTATAAAAAATATAATTTCAATTTTTGCACATGTTAAAATAGGCAAAATTCTAAACACATCCTCCAAACGCTCATCCCCTTGTTATTCACCAACGATCTTGATACTCCTGTGAATTAACTTGCCAGATAAAATTCATGCTACTGATCAGTTGATCTCAAACAGGGAAAATTTTTAGATGGGGCTGGTATAACTATGTGAAAAACAGAAGAGGAAATCAAAGAAAAAGATAGGTACTACTATTACTAGTTTTGAAAATAAAAGGAGACAGAAGATAAAGAACACAAGTAATCTCTAGAATTAGGAATAGTTTAAATTCAACAATCTATAGAGAAACCACATGGAACTGAGTTTTACCAGCCACTACAATGAGCCTGGCAGAGCATCAGGAAGGAAAGCATCATTTCCACCATCTTGAATTTAGCCTGGAAAAAAAATCTGGAAAACAGAAACGAATGGATCATGCTTTGACCAGACTGCTAAACTAAACAATAAACCTGTGAAATAACAAATACTTGTGGTACATTCTTATGGTCATAACAGAAAAAAACATAGCAAAATAAAAGATAAACCATCTGACTAATGTATTTGCTTATTTTTTCATGGAGAACAAAATCTGTGCCTTATTCTCCCAAGAACTATCCTTATTTTCCAGATCCATGAATCTTCTCATTCAGGCAACTAATATAGGACAAAATTAATAAAATGAAGGATGATCACATATTCCTTAAGTGGATAAGGAAATCATAAATGAATAAAAAATATACTGTTGCAATTTTGCTTGTGCCAATTTTTTCTAAATAAAATTTCTACTTTGGTAAATTCAGAAAGAGTAGGACCCCTTAGAAAAATTCAAGTCTGTTTTTCTTTTTTTTCTTTTTTCTTTTGCCAGTCTTGGGCTTGAGCTCAGGGCCTGAGCACTGTCCTTGAATTTTCTCAAGGCTGGAGCTCTACCACTTGAGTCTCAGCACCACTTCCAGTTTTTTCCTATGTATGTAGTACTGAGGAATTGAACCCCAGTTTTGGTGCATGCTAGGCAAGCACTCTACACTAGGCTAAACTCCCAGTCCTCAAGTCTGTTTTTAATAACAGACCAGTGAAATAGAATGCTACCATGAAACTCATATCACCAACAAGGAACCTTAAATATTTGCAGGATTATGAATAGAGTACTCCAAATTGGCCTTAGGTTTCATGTCATGTATTTGTCCCATGGAAAGCAAACTTAAACCTTGATGAGGATTTTATCAATCCCATGTAAACACAAAAGCGTATCATCCCAGGCTCCTAGCCTCTTTCTCTTCTAACACAAGGCTTGTATAGCACACAGAAGGTGCTCCCTTCAAACATCTTGTGCATGATGTCCTTCTTGTTAGGAGACTTTTTCCCCTGATATGTGATGTGCACATGTGTAAGCTGAAGTTGCTGACATCAGAACACAGTTTGTGCGTTTTCCTGCTGTAGGACACAAGGCCATTCTGAAGCCTATCAAATAGGATAGTGAACGCTGCTCCCATAAGTCCCAGTCTTTAGTGAGGATGATGAAACACACTCAGAAATAAATAGCTTCATTCAAATAAGAGCTTAAAAACACCAGATTGATCCTCTGGCTTCAAACGGTTTTTCAATAGCAGCTGACAGAGGCATCCTGTGGAGCTCTAAAGATGGTCTTGTTTCATTTGAAACAAACAGCCATCATTCAGAACACTTAGAGAGCCCTTCTTCCCCTGGGAGTGTGGCTCCATCATCTTCCTCTTCAATTTTCCCTATGTAGTTAATCAACTCAGGATAATGCAGTCTAAGAGTCTATATAAAATTCTTGTTTCCAGATAATCATTTCTTACATGACTGAATATACTAAAATCAGACAATAATCTCCTTCTGGGATTCCTAAGACTACCACAGATAATAATATTAAATTTTATATAGATTTTCCTTTTGAATCCATTCAATTTAAAGTACTATATTTTCTCATGAGGCAAGAGGTATTTCAGAGAGCAAAAACATCACATTTGCTATTCTAAAGGTGTTTCACTGTTGTGTTTTCATTCACTGTTATAGATAATTAATAAATTTGCAAATATCTATTAACATGTGCCAGGTTCACTATTTTGCACTGGGAATACACAGATTTAAAAAATTGTCATTGCCAATGAAAAGTTCTCAATCTACTTGACCAACAAACTTTACACACACACACACACATGCACACACATGCACACACATACACACACACACACACACACACACTCACACAATTTACCAGCTAAGGAGCAAGTGCTAATTGGAAATTTTCTACAATTAAGAATGTCCAAGTTTTTCTCAGTTGGAGAATTTGGAATTTCTCAGTAAATTATAACCTGACCCTTTTGCCTATTCTCATGTGGATTTTTATCATCTATTATTTATCAATTGATTTCTGAAGCAGAGCTAAATGAAAGTATTTTATTACTATCTTCTTCAAGGCAATCCTATTTCTTGGGCCTGAAATGAACTAATCATTTAGCCTTGTTGTACTTAAAACATCCTGGGTCACAGTCAAAACATTAAACACTATTTTTTTATCAAGTTTGAAATTGGTTCCAATAGCAATACATGGGAAAAATTTAAAAGTACTCTTGTACAATTCGAAGTCCAATAGCATGTGTCAAAATTTTATTTCAAAATTGGGTATACAAACATCTTAATAGGAGCATTTTTTAAATTGTCAGTTGTTTACAAAATAACACACAGAAAATACTTTAAAACACAATGGCACTGACAATAAGCTTACTCTATACTTAACCACTTTGCCTTAAGAATTTGAAGACTATATTTTTAATATTCAATTTTAAAGAAACAACATTAAAGAAACAAAGCAGGTTCAGATATGATACCTGTGATACCACAGAGCTAAAAGTAAGGGAAACTGAAACATTAGTCCCCCTCTTAGAATAAGATATCCATTTAAGAGAAGTAGTAATATTAAAGATCATTCAAATTCATCTCTTCAAAGAATAATGGAAGAGATGGGATGACATTGACCAAAATGCAATCTATTCATAAATCGATAGGTTGAACTGAAATTATTTTGTACAACTACTTAAAGACTACACATACAATGTATTTATACATAAATATATAAAATATAATGATTATATAAATATATATAAATATATATTTAAATTCGGCTATTCTTTGATGCCAGAATTTCAAAACTATGGTATTATGTGATTCAGGATATTTGTGTATCTTACCTTGGGGTTTTCTTGCCTTAACCCAATGAAACAGCAACTGGGCCATACATGATTATTAGACTCCATATCAATTGCCCCTCATTAATGTTTCAGAAAAGCGATTAGCATTTTGAGAAAAACAAGGTGTACTTAGTTAGTGAGACATGACCCTGCTGTCACTAAATTATATCTATGATTAATGATCTTCTGCAGTTTAAAATTTGAATTATAATAAATTGGTTATAAGTGAAAACTGGGGGAGGGATAGAGAAATGTGGGAAAGATAAACTTGAAGTCTTGAATCATACATGTCATTGTTCAATATTAAATTCAGTTCATGGTGAAACTGACCTTAAGGTTGATGTTCAAATTCCAAGTCAGTGTTTTGCAACCCTAGCCACACATAAAAATCACCAGTGAAGCTTATAAAAACTGTAGTGTCTGGATCCCATCTCAGACAAATTAAATACTCTAGAGGTGGTTCCTGGGTAGTCATCAAAGAATTTGTTCTAAGAATGAATGCCATAATCCACATTTAAAAAATGAAATTGGAGTTAAAAAAAAAGAAAATCAGGAGATCTATGTTTTGAAATGCTATGATAATTATTTGGAGTTAGGATACTCTCTATTATATTGCCACAATAAAAATTGTTTCTGTAAAAAGAAATTGTTTCTGTACTAGTTAATTCAGTAAGTAGAGAATTTTTTCAGTGTTTCACAGATAGCTTTATTACACATGTAAAACTGAGTAGAAAGGAGTACTTTATGTCAATTATAAAACATATTACATGTGACACTGTTAGTCTGTGATGCTAAAAGGATAAAGAAGTCTCAGCCAGACCAGAATCTTTTAGACTCCTTCTTTGAAGCCTTTGATGTTTTTTTCCAATTAGTCTTACCCTCATTTAGGAGAAAGAAGTCATCATCTTGTCAAGTTTTGTCCATTTAAACCAATACGATATTAGTATCTCTCTTTTTTCTTTTTAGTTTTATTACTATGACAAAATAACTGAAGAATGACATAAAGGAGCAATGACTTATTTTTGGCTCACAGTTTCAAGCATTCAGTCTGTAACCCCTTGGCTCCATTCCGTCTGCACTCAGAGGACGTATACCACCAGAATGGAACAGGGCCAAGGAGCCAAGATCCTCCCGCACAGGGGACCGAGGCAGAGAGAGACTGACAGGAACTTACCAGGGCAAGAAATAGATTTTCAGCACATGCCTCTACTGACTTACTTCTTCCAACAAAACTCCACTTCTGAAAAGTCTCTGCAGCTTTGCATTCATTAACAAATTAGCCCACTGATGATTAGAGATCTAATGATTCAGTTTCTTCTCAAAATCCCATCAGGGGAAAATAGTCTTTAACACATGAATCTTTAGGAGGCATGTTTAGGTTTAGACTATAAAAAGCATTGCTGAAAAAAAAAAAAAGCATTGCTGAACAATACATTTACTCCCATTTGATTTCACTAGTTTTGCTTACATGGAGAATTTTTGTTTCTAAGTAGGTATTCCATCATTGGAAGTATCATCTTGCCTGGCACTGGTGGCTCACACCTGTAATCCTAGCTGCTCAGGTGGCTGAGATCTGAGGATTGCAGTGCAAAGCCAGCCCAGGCATGAAAGTCCTTGGGACTCTTATCTCTAATTAATCACCAGAAAACCAGAAGTAGTGCTGTGGCTCAAGTGATAGAGTGCTGGCCTTGAGCTGAAGAGCTAAGGGACAGTGCACAGGCCAAGAGTTCAAGGCCCATGACCAACCAAAAAAAAAAAAAATGTGTCATCTTATTCTATGGAAGGACATGTTGCAGAAAGCTTGGGAAGGTTGAAACTTCCAAAGTTGGAGAGAATTATTATTTATTTTAGAATTCTAAAATCTGCAGAAAAGGTTCTGTTCTATGGATGAAGGCACACACACACACACACACACATACACACACACACACTTATGGGTTTGTATATATGTGCATATAAATATGTATGTGTACAAGTATGTGTATGTACATCTATGCTTATATATATGTGTGTGTGTGCATATATATATATATCACATGCAATATGCAATGACTCTCTTGTCTAAAAATCAGATTTAGCCACCAACTGGCCTAAAAATATTCAGTTCAAATAAAGAGAAAGAAGAGGAAAGGAGGGAGAAAAGAAGGGAAGAGAAGATTGGGATGGAACTAAATCAAATGTGTTGTTCTTTTTTAGTCCATCTGCCATCGATGCATTTTACTACTCATTTTTGTTACCATTTCTTTCATTCATCTCCATTTTTTCTTTTTAATAAATATTCCCAACAGTTCTTAAAGCTGGTGGATCAAGGTAGTACTCCATAAAAGTTACACAAACATGGGAAATAAATAATTTTCAATGAAGATCTTGAGTTACAAGTACAAATGCAAAGCTAGAATTTGTTTTTTTCTCTTTTTTGTTGTGTTTTTATTAGTGTTAAATCATTGTTCAAAGGAGTTACCATTCAACAAATCAGTTTACAAGTGCAATGTATCTTGATTGATGTCAAAAATATTTCATCTCCCCCTTCCCTTCCAATCCAACTCTTCTCTTAATTTCATAGAATATATATTGAATATTATGACATTCTTCCCACACTTCTATTCATTTATCAATCTCTTCCCCTTGACCAACCTTTCAAGAATTATTTTGTACATATTCATATTGTTGGACCATGCGTCACTATTTCTAAAAGTGTAAAGTTTTTCTCCGTATCGAAAACAAACAAAAAACTATTTTCACTCTTGGATAAAGGAAATGGGGGTCAAAAAGAAAAGTTTTTGGTAACTCTCTTAGAACTTGAATAAACTGCCAGTTTGATGACAATTCACTTACTCTACTTTCTCCACTTGTATTTCATCTGCTGATGCACCCTTGCCAAACACAGTCATTCATTATTTAAATCTCATTGTCTTGATGACACTACTTGTTAACCATAGTGTGCTGGCTGAGTCCTTTCAATTCCGACTTCAGTATGTTGTATGATACTCTAGGGAATCTGCAGAGGTATGAGATATTTTTTTTTTTGCCAGTTCTGGTCTTGAGCTCAGGGCCTGAGCACGGTCCTTGGACTTTCTCAAGGCTAGAGCTCTACCACTTGAGCCTCAGCACCACTTCCGGCTTATTTGTATGTATGTGGTACCGAGGAATCTAACCCAGGTCTTCATGCATGCTAGGCAAGCACTTTAACCACTAGGCCAAGCTCCAGGCCCCAGGTATGAGATATTTTTAGTTCTCCTATTAATTCATAACTTTTTCTGCTACAAGGGAGGACTTGAAGTTTTCTTTACTGTTCTGCTACAAGACAAGTTATTTTAGATGAAGAAAAATCTACATAGACATAGATTTTTCCATACATGTAATCCCTTGGGATCCTTCTAGTACAATTTAGAAATACCTAATGACCAGATTTTAAAACAAAAAAAATATTTTCTAATAATACCTTGTAACATTTCTCAGAAAAACAGTGAAGTCTTCACTTGGTTTGTGAAACTAATTGTGAAACAAAAAAGTAATTAGTCATACAATTAGTTAATTCTTTATAAATTAACTTTATGTAGGAATGGAGGCATTTGTGAATCCTCCAAGCCTTTGGAATATATTAACATTGGAAATCATGGACTACATTTGTGAACATATTGGAAAGGTAAATATAATGGTGATATGTGTTATATAAATATGTGCATAAATATGTAGGTAGAAATAGGATTTGGAAATGAATGGACTGGTGCATTATCTTATCAGTTATAGCAGGATTTTTTTTAGATGTATAACTTGCTGCCAAATTTTGTGCTTAGTTGGAGAGAGTTTCCTCTGATTTTTTTGTATGTTTATTTATGGTATTTTTTCCACTAAAAACGCATCATTACCTTAGCAGCTGCCATACCACATGGAACAGCATGTGTGCTTTTTAAAAGATCCAGCGCACCTTCCCCCAGAAACCGGGAGCCAATATGCTTTGGGAAATCTGCAGCAGGACTCGGAGTTTACCAGCAAGATTATGTACAACTTACATATTTTTGCAAGTTTTTCTTTCTCCAATAGTAATTTTCTATACCATTTCTTCTTTCCTAAGTTTTCTATTTAAAAATACTGTTTCAAAAAAGGAAAGAATACACAAAAGTTAACACATAATGATAGAAAGCTTAAAATATAGCCTCTATTGCTTGGGGCCATTTTGGAACAAACTTTAATGTTTCAACTATGCAACAAAAACATGAGAATGAAAAAATGCAAAATTGGTAATGTCGTATTTTTTCTGAATAAGCCTTTTGTTGTTTTTGATAGCTAAGAGAGTTTGTACCTTATCTTATAACAAGTGTGTTTGTGTAGGGGTCTGTATGTGTAAGGCTGATACAGAGTCAGAGTCATAGGCTGTTGGAGGGAGAGAAGGGAAGGAAATAGGAGAGAACTTATTCTAACCAAGTCTGTTTTGATTTGTTTTCTCTGTT
The DNA here is from genome assembly GCF_031878675.1 of Megascapheus bottae. Taxonomy (NCBI): domain Eukaryota; kingdom Metazoa; phylum Chordata; class Mammalia; order Rodentia; family Geomyidae; genus Megascapheus; species Megascapheus bottae. The sequence continues at coordinate 23,394,019 of NC_143520.1, forward strand.
GATGCACTCAAATTACTTTCTCCATTTTCATTCTTGCCTCAGTCCCAGCCTCAAATCTACATTCCAAATTTTATGACTCTTCTCTTTGCAAATTCTGCACATTATCTTTGGATAATGCATTTCTCTCATTTCTCTCTCTCTCTTTCTCTCTCTCACACTCTCTCTCTCTCTTTCTCTCTCCCTTCTTCCCTCCCTCTCTGCATGTTTGTCTGTCTCCTCCTTCTCTCTCTGCACCATATGAAGATATAGGGAGATGTCTACCCTCTGTAGAAAGGACAGAAGCCCAGAATTACATAGCCCCATTCCTAAGGAAATGGAAAAACCTGGAAAAAAAATCATGTGAAGTGAAGTAAGCCAGTCCCAAAGAAGCGTAGGCTCTATGGTTTCTCTCATTTGTAATAATTAGTACACAGATAGGATTCTTCTGACAGAGGATCACAATAGCTCAAAAGCTGTGTGCATAAGGTCATACAGGAGGAGACTAAGTGAAATGAACTGTAGGTTAATGAAACAAGAGGTTTATGTTTGTGATGACTGTTCTTAATGTACTATGTGAAATTATTTCTTTCTCTTTTTTTCCACTTATGGTTAATCTCATGTATCTGACTTTGTTTCCTGGTATACTGTATATACACTTATTTGTTTATTTGAAATATGGAAGGGAATGGGGAAAACAAGATGACTGGGTGGGAAAGGGGGAGGGAAAGGGGAACAAAAACATGAGAAGGGTTATCAAGGTTTGAGAAATAATGTACCCACCACCTGACGAATGTAGCTGTAACACCTCTATACATTATCCTGATAAGATAAAATAAAAACAGAGAAAGGATAGGAGCCAACAATGCTAGCACCCTTATCTCTGAGTTCTAGCTTCCAGAACTGTGAAAAAAAGAGTTTTGTTGTCCAAGATATCTAATCCATCACATATTATTATGATGTTCCAAGCAGATTTCAACAGACTTCATGTCAGAGAGATGAAAATGTATTACTCATTAAAAATGGCTCATCTGGGGGCTGGGAGTTTGGCCTAGTGGTAGAGTGCTTGCCTAGCACGCATGAAGACCCTGGTTCGATTCCTCGGTACCACATACATAGAAAAAAAAAAAGCCTGAAATGGTGCTGAAGCTCAAGTGGTAGAGCTTTAGCCTTGAGAAAAATCCAAGGACAGTGTTCAGGCCCTGTGCTCAAGCCCAAGACTGGCAAAAAAAAAAATGGCTCATCTGGGCAAAAGCCACCCCAGCTGTTTGTGGCATATGAAAAGTTGTGTCTAAATGTGGCACATCTGATTTTTTTAAACATGGAAATCCACATTTAAATGACATGCTGTACATTTTACAATGCAGCCATGAATTTAGGTTTGACTTTATTTTGTATAAAGAATATTATGCATATCTGTGAGTCTGCTTTGACTCACAGAGTATGTGTACATGCTACTAGCCTTTAGGTTGGATTATCATAAAGATACTATAAAATTCTGTGGATGTATGTCAGTGCACATTTCAAAGTGTAAAGATTAATAGACTTGTGTGCTTTCATTATGAAAATAAATAAAAGCACAAGTTTAAGCACTGGGTCTGTGGACAAGGATTTGAGGTCTGGCTCAGCCATATATAAAAAATGGGCCAGCCCTGACAACACCATCTGTGTCCCAATAATATCTAAACTTTCTTCCCACAAGATGACCTTCTCACCCTTCACAAGAGCACCTCAGTACTAAATTTATTTTATTTCTACAGCTAATAGCTTCAATCAAGAGCCAATATGATATAGCAGATCATCATCAAGCCTGTTGTCCTGCCTGGCTCTTCAACACGGCTTGCCAATGTTGAAATCTGCCAAGTTCAAGTAAAAGTTGGTACTGGAGAAATTGGATTTGGCCTTTGAGTTGAGTCTGTGCTCCAAGAGACAGCACTGTGGAAGGAAGCAGGAGCCAAAAAGCCAGTGGAGTTGTAGAGAAGGGGTGCCAGAGATACGGCCAAATGAGAGCCAGGGATTGAGAACTTGGATGGCTGCAGCACTAACTGGAGCTCTGGCAGCAGGCCACAGGGTAAGCTGGCTTAATACTGCTGGATCACCTCTCTGCCCAGAACTCCTGTCATCAAACCAGAGTTTTGTGCCCTGGCTCTTCTTTGGTTGCATCTCAGACGTACATCTCAGTCCTCAACAGATAGAGATCATAGATTTCATATTGACCTTCTTGCTCTTTCCTGCACAAGTTTGTTTTTAAATATTTTTTAAGTAGTTGTACAAAAGAGTTGCTGTTCAAAAAAAAAGCAGCTTATGAATACAGTGCATCTTGATCAATACCACCTTTCCACCATTCTCCCCCCTTCCTCCCAATCTACTCTTTGCGCCTTACTTTTCTTAATTTTAGAACGTATATTGATATTTTCCATTAAGCAAAGCAGTTTATGCACACAATGCATTTTTCTCTGTATGACCACTTCAACATCTTTACCCTACTTTAACCTACCCTTTCCTTTATTTGCTTAAATTCTGCAGTACATACAACAATTTATTGCCAGAATTCTCCTCTCTTCTCCCCTTCATTCTCCTACTCCTCTTCCTTTGGCCCCATTCCCTCCCCCTTTGCAAGTAGCCATTTTTCAGTGCTTCTTTGGTTGGGCTTTGGCTTAGTCTTTCTAAAGAATTATACTATTTGAGCTTTCCTTAGAATCTATTATACTTCAGTTAATTCATTGGTTTTTCTGAAAGAAGATTATGTTTGGGAGCCTATGCTCCTCAAGGTTGTATTCAGATGCTGTCCTTGGATTAAAACTTACCAAGAGGTCTTTCAAACATAAAAGTTCTGAACTTAGGACCTCAGAGATCTGTTTGCTGTGACTTGTACTTTAATATTAAGCCCTCTGATCTTATTAAATCTAACTGGACACTCCATGAATTATTGCATCTGTTGAAATTTCTTTAGAATATCATCATTAATCAGAGTTTCCTTGGGAAAGCAAATATCAGAGTTCAGGGAACTGGTCACTACTTTTTAACTAAGCTATAAAGAAGCTTAAAGCCAAATACATGTTTTGTTATAAAGCTAGGTTATTCCTTGAATCTCTATGCTTGTGTTTTTATTTTCCTAGGTCTGAGTTACCTACTGAAATACCATCTGGAAAGGAGAAGGGAATAAATAAATACAACCAATGAACAAGGTAAACATTCAGCTTCCCTTGTGGGGTGTGTGTGTGTGTGTGTGTGTGTTTGTGTGTGTGTGTGTGTGTGTGTGTGTGTGTGTGTGTGTGTGTGTGTGTGTTTCCTGGGGGCTTGAATTCAGCCTCACACTTTCACGCAGCTTTTTTATTAAATAATGGTAATACTTTATCACTTGAGCCACATACAGTTCTGACTTTTGGCTGGTTAATTGGAGGAAAGACTCTCACAGACTTTTCTGCCCCTGCTGGCTTCACATTGTGATCCTCAGCTATCCACATTCTGTGTAACTGGGATATAGGTGTGAACCACTGGCAGCTGGCTCTTTCAACCTCTCTCCCTGTTTAAGGGGAGAAATCAGAAACTAACCATTCCGCAAGTATGGAGAAATGAAACAAAAATTTATTTAGCAACCCCATATGTAGTTATATACAATAAAAAAGTCCAACTTGGTAACCCAGTAAAAACACTCCTTTTTCTTCCAAGTCTTCAAATATAAACAATTCGTGGCCTTTATTGTATTATTAATATTGGATACAGTATTTTCTCAATAATGCTTTGATATTTGTTATGATATAATGATAGAGTATACCCCTACACAAGCCCTGTGCTAAATTGTAGCTTCATTGCATTATCTTATCAGCAATTGTAAGTTTACCTTCTCTTAAAATTTCTTCTCCAGCAAAAAGACTACTAGGCTTCATTAACATTTGGCTTTGATTTAGATATATTGTACCAAAGCATCTTCCTGTCAAGAGGTAAAAGGAAGTGATGTAGTCTTGGTCTTTAAAGGTAGTTAGCATCTGTTGTGTTTTTGCTCCTAAATGTTTGTCTATCTGCCATTTTTGAGTCAGTGTGTATTTCTCTATCCGTTAAATATAAATAATATCAATCCTGATGGGCAGCTGTGAATTTTAAATGAAATCCTATATATGTCATTATCAGAGGATATTCGGGGATGAAGAGAGGCTGGAAGGAAGAGGTGGGAACCTGGACCTGTGACGAGACTCACTTCCTCTGACCATCACCACCAAACTTCCCCCAAACCACAGGTTTCAACATTGGAAAGTTAAAGATGCCATGGGCTTCAGCAGATGATTTGCTACGCACAGTAACTGGAAGCACATTTTAAATGAAAAATTCATGATTATATCTCTGAAAGATTTCTATCCATGAAACCATAATTATTTTTATTCAAACGATCTATTTTTATAAAGAAGTATAGCATGTGATATTTAAATTAGACATATTCATTTTAAAAAGAAAAACCCGGAGGAAACTGTTCATAAAAAGGTGTTAATAAAATCCCATAAGTTAATAATAATTATGAAGCAAACCTGCTGCTTTAGAATGATACATAAGCCTCAGTACTGTGATAATTTGCATATACATAAATAGTTGTTAAAATGATCAATAGTAACACAATCTGTAGAGTAAAAACTGAAACAATGGGTTGGAAATATTTCCTTATTTTTTCCCAAGTACATGACAAAGTTGGATAGTGCTAAGTCGTATGGTGTGCTAATACTTGCTAACCATTAGCAATCAACCAATCATTCCAATACCCATCATCCTCTCCCACAATTTAACTAACACAAGTATGCATCATTCTCTGAGCCCTACAGTCAGCATTCCTATTACTTCTTACTTTCTTGGTAAGAATGAAAAGTTTAAAAGAAATTGGTACTCAAAGATTGAGAACACCTCAGCTTCTGTTAGTTTCTCCAGAATCAGTGGAGATGAGAGGATCAGATACTGGTAAGTACTGGTGGATACTTAAGAGATGGTTAAGTACCTCAAAAATCAACTGCCTTCCTCTGTGCCAACAATGACAGGAACGAGGCAACAATCAGGAAAGCAACTAATTCTACAACAGCCTCAAAGAAAATAAAGTACCTAGGAATAAACTTAACTAAGAATGTGAAGGACCTTCTTGATGAAAACTTTAAAACCCTAAAAAAGGAAATTAAAGCAGAACTAAGGAAATGGAAAAACCTCCCATGCGCCTGGATTGGAAGAATCAAATCGTGAAAATGACAATCTTGCCAAGGGCTATCTACAAATTCAACGCAATACCCATCAATATCACAATGTCATTCTTTAAAGAAATAGAAGAGGCAATCCAAAATTTCATATGGAATCATAAAAGACCCCCTATAGCAAAAACACTTCTTAGCAGAAAGAACAGCGCCGGAGGAATTTCTATTCCACTTTAGACTCTATTACAGAGATAGCTCTGTGACCAAAACAGCTTGGTACTGGCACAAGAACAGGCCTGAAGACCAATGGAATAGAACTGAGGACCCAAATATTAATCCACAGACCTATGGCCACCTAATCTTTGATAAGGGAGCCAAAAAATAGAATGGAAGAATGATAGCCTCTTCAACAAGTTGTGCTGGCAGAACTGGTTAAGCACATGCAGAAAACTAAAGTTGGATCCTTCTTTGTCACCCTGCACCAGGGTCAACTCCAAATGGATCAAAGACCTCAAGGTAAAAGCAAATACAGTGAAAACTTTACAAGAAGGAATAGGAAATACAGTAGGTCTCCTTCGCACAGGTTGAAACTTTCTTAATAAGGACCAAGAAACACAACAAATCAGAGAAAGTCTAGATAAGTGGGACTGCATTAAACTGCAGAGCTTCTGTACGGCAAGAGACATAGCTAGCAAATTAACTAGAAAGCCTACAAAGTGGGAGAAGTTCTTCACTAACCATACAACAAAGACCTCATATATAAACTATATTAAGAGCTCAAAAAATTGAATCTCTCCAAAACTAATCTCCAAAGAAACAACCATCCCAATAAAAGATTGGCCAAAGACTTAGAGTCTTCTCTGAAGAAGAAATAAAAATACCCTAGACACATGAAGAAATGCTCAAAATCTCTGGCCATAAAAGAAATGCAAATCAAAACAACTCTAAGATTCCACCTCACTCCAGTTAGAATGGCCAGGATCAAGAAAACTAATAACAACAGATGCTGGAGGGGATGTGGCCAGGAGGGAATCACTACTACACTGTTGATGGGAGTGCAAACTCGGTCAACCACTATGGAAAGCAGTATGGCAGTTCCTCAAAAGACTAAACATAGAACTCCCCTAAGATCCAGCAATTCCACTACTTGGCATTTACCCAATAGTCCAGAAACAAGGACATGTAGTATTTTACACAATGGAATTCTATGCTGCTGTCAGAAAGAATGACATCGCCCCATTTGTAAGGAAATGGAAAGACTTAGAAAAAATTACAATAAGTGAAGTAAGCCAGACTCAAGAACATAGCTCAATGGTTTCCCTCATTTGTCATAATCAGCAGAAACCTTGGGTTCTCTTAGCAGAGATTTACAATAGAACAAAACCTAGATACATAAGACCATATAGGAAGAAGCTAAATGAAAGGACCTCCAGGATATAGAAACAAAAGCCATGTAATGAATGATTGTTGACCTTAATGTACTATGTTATCTCTCATCTCTTTTGCTGTCCCTTGGTTATCTCATATTGTTACAGTATTTCACCTGGTTATCTGATATATTGTATATATGGGTATTTGGTTATTTGAAGTCAGATAGGGAAGGGAGGAAAACAAGATGAGGGGCAGGGGTGGGGGGAAGGAAAGGGGACCAAGACATGAGAAAGGGTATCAATGTATGTAAAGTAATGTACCTTCTATCTGGTGAATATAATGTAACCCTTCTATTAATTACAATAAAAATACATAAAAAAGAGATGGTTAAGTATTTGATTAATGCTTCAAAGGCATAAAGTTTTGTTTCTGAAAAATCAATAGCCCAGAAAAATGTCCACAGTTCAAGTTTGTGTGTGCATATATAATATATATAATCATTATGTATGCTTGTACATAAATATATGTAAACATACACATTCATGTGGTCTGTTAAACAGCAAATAGATTTTTGTTTTCTATGTAACAATTGCCAAAAAAAGAACAAATATCTTTACAAAAAATAGCAAGAGGGCAAGAAAGTGTATCCCTAAACTAATAATTTATGAACTTGAGCTGTGTCCAGAATAGTGATGTCCACTGTTTTGATCTTAGTATTTAGCAGGTGGGAAGACAAAATAAAATAGGAATAGAGGAGGAGGTTAACAAAAGCAGAGAAATCTAGCCATTGATTGTATATAACTAAATAGGGGGTTGCTAAATAAATTTCTGTTTCATTTCTCCATACTTGTAGAATGGTTAGTTTCTGATTTCTCCCTCTTAAACAGGGAGAGAGGTTGAAAGTGCATTTGTACCCCTCCCACCCCTTTCCAAAGTTCCTTGTGCTGAGGGCTGAAGAGTGATCATGCTGGAAACAAGATCCAAACTATGATTGGAAGAGAGAGACAAAAGGTAAATTTATCCTGATGCTTGTATCTTTTCAAGCTTTAACTCACCTCTGATGCACAACTGTTATTTTCAATGAAGAAAAATTAAAAACAAAAAACAAAACAAAACAAACAACAACAACAATCATGCCTGAACTCATTTCGGTTCAAAGACAGACTGGCCAGAAATGTCTGTGAGACTCTTATCTCCAATAGACTACTAATACTCAAAAAAGCCAGAAGTGGTGCTGTGCCTCAAATGGTAGAGTGTTAGTTAGCCTTGAGCAGAGTGAGGCTTAGGGACAGAGCCCAGGGCTGAGAAATTAAAAACAAACAAATGAACAAAAATCTATTTTCAATAATAAAAATGAATTATCCTGCTGCTGCCTACCAATATCAGTATAACTACATCCTGCAGATACATTGCATATGAAAGCATGAGCAGGACGGAGATGCTTTTGTCCTCTCATCTGTGTTTCTTTTCCACAAAGCATTTGCAGCAGAGGCAGGAAATAAGAGAGGGTGGGGGAAAAGGCACCAACCTGACTGGGAAAGATTGCAAGACTTGTCTTCCAAGAAGTGTTTTCTTCTTGTTGAGAAAAGAATGACTTCCTATGGTATAGCTCTTACAATTCTAAATTTGAGTCAGATTTCTATCGGGAACAATTCAATTTTTTCCCATTTCAGTAAAAATATCTGCAAAATCACAAATTGCTACCCTTCCTCTACCTTAAAATGACTGTGATGAGGCTCTACAGTCATCAAATCAGTTTTATTTATTTCTTTTACTTTGTTTTTGTTGGGTTGTTTGCTTGCTTTGAGGCATATCTGTCAAGGTAGCCTAATCTGTCTTGGAACTCCAGATCCTCTGGCCCCAACCTTCCATGTGCTGGGCTACAGGCCTGGACTTCCACAGCCAGCTTGAATCACACTCTTTTTATTTTATTTTTATTTTTTTTATTTTATTAATGGGGTGATATACAGAGGAGTTGCAGTTACATTAATTAGTGGGTACATCACTTCTTGAATACTGGTAACCCTTCCCATGTTTTTCTCCCATTTTCCCTCCTCCCACCCCTCCCACTTGTCTTGTTTTTTCTTTAACTTGCCACTTTCAAATATACAAATAAACGTGTAAACAATATAGCAGGTGTCAAAGTCAGACACAGTAACAACATGAGATAAACCTTAAGAGGAAAAGAAGAAAAAAGAAATAGCTTCACATAGTACATTAAGAATAATCTCAAAGATAAACTTCTTGTTTTCCATATCCTGGAGTTCATTTCACTTAGCTTCATTCTATATGGTCATATGTACATAGCTTTTGAGCTATTTTGATCCTCTATTACAAGAATCCTACATGTATATTAATTGTTACAAATGAGGGAAACCATGAAGCATATGTTTCTTTGTGTCTGGCTTACTCCATTTCCTTACAAATGAGGCAATATCATTCTTTCAGATGGCAGCATAGAATTCCATGGTGTAAATATACCACATCTTCATGATCCTGAATCACACTCTTGAATCCAGTCAAAGAAAACTAACAAAGTCATCAGTAGGTTGCACAAGCATTTACAAAATCATGGTAGGAAAAGAATTATATCTGCACATAACTACTTGACTTAATCTTGGAAACCTAGAAACAAGGTAAGCAAATAAAAAGTAACATCTATTTTCTTTAGATATGTACTATGATGTCTTACCATCTGCCTAAAAAGACAAGCGAAAGTTAAAATGTGTGTCTAGGCACATCATCACATGTGTGTTTTAGTTGGAAAAAAAATGTGCCTTTGGGAGTAAAATATACTTACGCTGATTGAGATATCTATTTTCTCAATCTCAGTCACTAAAACATATTAGCATCTAAAAGGTCATTGAGAGTAGCTAACAAATTTGTTAAGTGTTTTGCCTATTGTAAGTGTGAAATTATATTTTGCATGTTATTGTGATTACTGACATTAGTTTTACTATCATAATTACCATCACAAAATTACATTGTATTTTTTGGTTATGTGTGATTTTAAGTCTGATGACTAGTAATATTCTTAGACTTATGTTTTCAAGATTTACTAACTCTGCAATGTTCTCTACACTGAATTTGTTTCATAATGGTTCTGATCATTGAGAAAAGAAGTAATATAATGAAGAAAAATAAATATAATGAATAAGAAAGAACTTTTAAATTACTATGCATCAAAGAAAGCTAGATACTTCTAATAGACATAATAATTAAAGCACCAAAGCCTATAATTTCTTCTTGAAAAGACAGAGTGGAAAGAAAAGGAAAGAGTCAACGATGTGTAAAAGGAAAATCTCCACTCTTGGTTACCTCTTATTCATTCTATTTCATGCAGCCATGCTTGAGGACACACAAGGCGACCTAGTGACTAGTGGTAAAATATGTTTCTGCTCCTCTAGGAAGCAGTTTATTTAACAGGCTGTGAATAGCTTCCCAGGTCCTCAGAGAACAACTGCATACACCTGAATGTGTTCTCAACACATCCTGCACATTGGGAGCCAAACTAAAGAGAGTCGAAGAAAAGAGGCTCTATCCTGGCTATCACAGGACTTATTTCTACAGCCATCCTCACAATGCAAGATTTTGCGTTTCAACCTAGTAAAAGTTTTAGGCTGAGCACACCAGGTGAAGGAGAAAGTTTTGTCATATTATTACTTCTCTTCCACCAGATGAGACATCTTAATCACATAAAGGCTAATGAACCTACCTTGGCCTACATGCCTGGAAGGCTACATGGAGCCTAGATGTACTATGCAGGAATGGGGGTAAGTCCACTTAAGCAGGTCTTGAATATGAGAAGCAGAACTGCAAACAAGGGTGAGCTTATGAGCAATTGCACCCTGAAATGCTCTAAGTGAGCACATGTGAAGAGCATGGGAGTGCAAGTCCATATTGCACTAACATCTTGAGGCCAACATCATCAAGCTGTGATAAAAATTATAAGATCAAAACACCAGGCTGTAATAAAGAACAGAGAATAGAAAAATCAAATTATAAATAAGAATTTCTTTTTCAGAGAGAAAAAGGGATGCATTTTTCCCTTCATATGTGGAAGTTAGAGCTAAAATATAAATATACAAACAAAAACACGTACGGGGCCATATACATGATCAAACTGTATATCATACTAAAGTACATTATTTGCAGGAGAAAAAGAAAAGAAATGCATTGTACTCATAGAAAAACTGAATGGATATCTTCTTTAACAACTATATCTTCAAAATTAAAAATCAAGTTAGAAACTTCCTGATACCCAAGGTAACGGTAAAAATAAGCTTTATTCTTTATGACAAGAGCAGAAAAGACATATTTAAATGAAGTGAAAAACTGGACATGGCTTTGACCAAAAAAAGCTAATTGACAATATGATTTGCTTAATTTTTATAGTTTTACAATTTTGTAGAAAGTTTCTCAAAATTTGTCCTAGTTTTCCTTAATATTGTTTTGAGCTCTCATTAAAATAGAAAAGAAAATAGAGTCTATTGAAAATAACACTTTTGAAATGTAAATGATTACTTTTTGTTTGTTTCAAATATCTAAAGCTTTGTTTAAAAATTTGGAGAAGACAAATTTTAAATTTGGTAGCAGTCTCAAACGTTCACTCAATTCCTCTCCTCATTGGAGGCTCAATCCTCAAGTCTCCGCTACCTCCATCAAGCAGAAGCTCTCTCTAAAGTATGGCTTTGTTGAATACAGAATAATTGAAATGTAAATGATTCCTATTAAACAAACTTATAAGAAAGTCTGTTTCACTATGTTTATTTAGAAATAATTGAACTATAATATTTAATCAATGGCCAATTCTGTCAAACAAATATTTTAAGATTCCATGTGAGCAAAGACTGTGTCTCTAAAAACTAAAAAAGAAAGAGAAGAAAGAAAGGAAGGCAGGGAGGAAGGAAGTGAGAGAGGGAGAAAATAAAGAAGAAAGAAGAGAGGGGGAAAGAGAGAGGAGGGAGAGGAAAAGGAGGTGATTGGGAAGTAGGAAAAAGAGAAGAAAGAGGGAAGGAAGGGAAAGACAAGAGGAAGAGAAGAAGGGAGAGAGGAAAGAAAGAAAAAGGAAGGAAGGAGAATAAAGAAAGAGAGAAAGAGGGAAAAGACAGAGTCAAATTACCTATAATACAATATTAATTCACAAGACAACATTGTTTAGGATTTTGAATGGTACATCAAGTGAAAGGAGCATTTTTAAGATCTTTCTGTATCACCTAGAAATGACAATGATGAAAACAAATTTTGCTTTGGAATTCAAAATGGCTTCCTTTAAAAAGAAAAATAAAGTCACCACATACAACTTGGAGAATGTAACTGTAAAACTGTAACCCCTCTATACATTACTCCAAAATAAAAAAATTAATTAATTACATTTTAAGTCATTCTTTTGACAAGAACCATGAGAGACATAAGAACTAGAAACCAATGTCAAAATACCCAGCTGCTGTAAACTACCTGTCAGAAGGATGTGTACAGAAGCAGGCTTTTCCCCCGCTTACTCCAGTTGCTAGTTGAAAAGGTTAATGTCCTCTTAAGCAAACACCAAGAACTTCCTGACAAAATCAATCTGAGCTTCAAAAATAATCTTAAATGCTGTATGTTCGGAAGCGATGATTCATTATTTTTAAATATTTAGCTGACAGATTGTTTATCTTCCATCACAGAACTCTATCTGCTGTTTAGCTCATAAGTCTAAAAATATTCATTTATTTGGCACATCCTTCTGGTGAAATTATTGGCAGAAATTTCAAATTAGGTAGAAATCCTGTTTCACATGTAAAGGTGGGTTGGAGGGATTGTTTTTCTGTGTTTTGGAAGAGGTTGTGTTACTACTTCTTTATAGTGCAAAAATTCTACAGACATCAGCAAGAGGTCAAATGTAAGTACTGAAAGAAGATGAAAACTAGTATTTGTCAGTTGATTGACTCATTTGATGAATCCTGGTATAGTTCTTTCATTTATTTAATCTTTAGGAGCAGATTTAAACTAAAAACTCTCTGATCTTTTAAACTATGTTTTATATTAGCCCTTCAAATATTTCACATGAATCAAAGAAATGAAAATTCTCAGAGACTTACCTCCATAGCAAACTAAAGCCCATGTATATACTGTCATAAAGGTAGTTTGCAAGTCTACATTCTTTTTAAAAATAATTATTGTTATTGCAAAAGTGATATATAGAGTAGTTATGGTTATATAAGTCCGATAAAGAGAAGATTTATTTCTGAACAGTGTCATCCCTTCCCTTGGTCTGTCCCAGTTTTTTCCTACCAAGCCTACCCACAAGCTGTATAGTTCATTTTCAATATATTGTCTGCTGCATTTGTTCACCTTTTGTACCACCACTTTCGTGTCCCCTTTTATCATCCAAAAGACAGAGAAATGAACAAACAAGACAAAAGGAAAAGGAAATAAAAACAGCAACAAAAGCAAAAAAACTTCTTGTTCCCATTTCCTGGCATTCATTTTGATAAATATTATTTTCTATGATCAGATGTACTTAACTAGAGAACCTTTATAGTCCTCTCCTAAGAATATCCTTTGTTCTCACACTGTGTAAATGCCGAGACCTGTATAATTTATCATGTCTGAGTGCATTTTTTCTTTTCTCTTTTACCATCCAGTGTGTTTACTTATAGATTTATAGAGATATTCAAGGTACCACAAGTGAGGGAAACCATGCAAGTCTACTTTCTTCTAGAGAAAGATGATGGCGTGGTGTCTCTTTGGTAGCCATTTAGTTTACAGCAATAGGCAGCATGCAACTAGTAACTGCGGCATGCTATGGAAACAGTGATCTGCTATGTCTCTTCACTACAGAACTCTTTTTGTAATTATTTTTATTTTTCATTGTCTTGGTAATGTCTAAAGAGGTAACAATTACATTCGCATTACTTCCACACATTGATAACCCTTCTCATGTTTTACACAATTCTTGAGTAATGGTTCCACACAGCTAGAGAGAGTTTGCTATCCTTTTGTTAACTGAAACAACCTACTCCTTATATTCAGCTCATATGTTGAGATGTCCCATCTTTGCCTCTGTATGCATGATGGCACTGGTTTATGTGACATCATATGCTTAGACATGTTAGATTTCCTATTCCTACAGTTACATGATCTTTCATTTATAAAGTATGCACCCATAAAAGTTTTAATTGTAACCCTCTATTGTTTTGCCTCTCTTTAAGAATCCCCATTCCCTATCATAGGAACCATTACGGACATATGGCTTTCTTGAAAAATATGCGCATTCGCATTTGAGAAAGTGAATTCATGATTAAAAAGTAGAACTAACATTAGGGTCCTGACCTAACCACAGTTAACTTGTGTTCTGCACTATAAAACTTCTCAGAACCTTTAGCAGTGAACATGAAAAGCCAATTGTATGAGGAGAGTCTCAGGAGAACCTGCTCATGGTGAGTTGATATGTCCACTTGTTAGCTCTCTGCTTGAAATTTTTATCACTCCATACGGACTGTTATTGCTGGAAAGGAGTACATACCTCACTCTGGGGCTATAGCAAAGTTTTATTTAGAATACAGCTGTTGTCTTTTCATAAGTCAAATACTTTCGGAAAGTATGGAGATTTATTACATTCTATAGTTTCATACTGCTTAGCGGATGTGTTAAATCACTTCAGTATTAATTTGGAAGGAAGGGAGAATATGGCTTTACAGTATTTGTATTTAAATAGGTGCTTATATGGGACGGTAAACCTAGGATATGGCTTGGATTGATTTAGGTTGAGCTGGAGTTTATGAAAACCTGACACTGATTTAAAAAAAAATGTACTGTATTCATAGACTAACACATTAAATTGAAACCCTGTTAAAAATTAAAAAGAAGCGATAAAAGAATAAGCATAAAATATAAATCTTCTTACTTCATTTTTACAGTTAGGACATTTTTCTCAAATACATCCATTTTTATCCCTCTTAACACATCTACTTTCAATATTTTAGCTAACTTAAGGCTGGAATCTTTGAATTTAAAGTGTAGTTTCCTGGGTTAAGTATGGTACAAGTGGCAATGTACAATTATATTTTCCATTAAAAAAAACCCAACTTTCTATGATGAAGGTCTTTCCAAGTTTCTACATATAAACTTATATAGGTAGATTAACTTTCTGACTAAATTGTATTGTAATTTTTGCTCAGCTTAGATTTTCCTACTTAGAGGGTAATATTTGCTAAACTAAATTAACAAATCCATCATACAGTGTGTGGGAATATAGTTACTACTTATAGAAAATTATTATAGAAGTTTATATTACACTTCTCATTTGGAGAACTTGAGCTACTAGTGCCAAAGTTCAAACAGCATGCAATTCCAAAAATATTTGGAGTCTATTAGATCATAACATAATCCTGTTACATTTCTAAGTAAAAACAGAATAGCATCTTCAACACAGGGAATTATAATGAAGAACTGCAGAAGAACTGGATTCATTCAGGGGAGCAAAATGAAATGTATGCTTCTCAATAGAAGACTGTTAACTATATTTTATTATTATTATACTAGTAGTATAATAATACTTATACTAGAACCCACCGAAAATTGTTTAAACTATTCAGTAATAAAGCTCATACTCCATCTTTTCTTATTTGTTTTTGCCAGTCCTGGGGCTTGAACTGGGGCCTGGGTACTGTCCTTGGACACTCTTGCTCAAGGCTAGTCCTCTGTCACTTGAGGCAGAGCACTACTTCTGGCTTTTTCTGAGCATTGGTACCCAGGAATCAAATTCAGGCCTTAGTGCATGCTAGGTGAGCACTCTACCACGAGGCTATGCTCTCCGCCCCTCATTCCTCATTCTTTACCATAGAAAGTACCACACAGGCTTTAATTTGGACTGTCCTGCAACACAATCTGCTGCCTGCCTTCCTGCCTGGTGTGTCCTGGGGGGTCCTGGAAGATGTCCCTTGACTTCCTTCTTGGGAACTAAAAGTAGCAACTATTATTACAGTGGGAATTTTGATCTGATCTGTTGATCTCACCAGACCAAATATAAAGTAGGACCTACATTCTACAACACAGATTGTTTAAAGTTCATGTCAATGAATGAAGACCTAAGGTTGTGTACTATTAAAAATGTTTAGACATAATTGAAGAAGAAGTGTGCATCTCTAAGCAGTGGCCAACTTATTTACCTCTAGCTGTCACAATGTAGTAGGAGGTGTGAAAAATTGGATTATCTCCTATTTCAGCTACTTGCTATTTGTGAGGGGTGAGCTTCAATGTCCTTATTTATGAAACAAGGATTTGGACTGGATAATTTCTATGGATCCACCAAGATATATTATACTACTCTAGTTTTTGTAATAAACCTCAACACAAGTACTGCAATCTAAAGCATAATGACATTGTCCACTTTCAATTTTGC
This sequence comes from Megascapheus bottae, assembly GCF_031878675.1. Lineage (NCBI taxonomy): Eukaryota > Metazoa > Chordata > Mammalia > Rodentia > Geomyidae > Megascapheus > Megascapheus bottae. The sequence goes on from NC_143520.1 coordinate 23,409,916, forward strand.
TACTAAACAAAAATTCCCCTGTGGCAGGTAATGAATTGTTTTAGTAAATTTCCTGTTCCTAATCCTTTTCATATTGTATATCCAATATTAGAAGTGCAATAATAACCACAATGATTGACCGGATGAAAATATAGTGAGTTTCATATTAGGTAGAAATACATGAGCATGAGAATAAGATTATGAAAAACAGGATTTTAACTAAAGGCTTAAATAAGAAAACAATTTCAAGACAATGCTGAGATGTTGGTAAAGCAAAAGAATTGGTCATTTGTCATTAAAAAATGTTCTCAACAGTGAAATCAAATGGAGCTTTTAGAATATTTTTTCTAGATGCTTTGCTTCTTTTTTAGAAAAAAATTACTGATTATTGGTCTACAGTATTATTTCAGAGACTAAAGTAAATTTTTTCATCCACTAAAAAGTAACAATGGGCATTTTTAATTTTCTAGAAAAATGAAAAAATATTAATCTGCAGCCATGCCAAAAAGGCAAACAAAAAGAGCAGCTTTTAATTAAATCCAAGGGAAAGGAGTCTTAGTGCTTTTTTTTTTCATTTCTCTCTCCATTCCTCTCCCAGCCACTACTGAATTATGCTTTGTAACTGTTCCTCTCCTGATTTACATTTTTCTCTCTTCAGAAAGAATATTAAAAGTCACAATATATTTTATTATTTATACATTTTAAAAGAAATTTTTAATTAGTAATTCATAAGAAGTAATATTCATGCACCAAGTATGTTACATGATCTAAATTAAAATAGTAAGTTAAATTTGCTCTGAAGATTTTTATTCCAGGTAATACAGGTAGAGGAATATGTCGCTGGTTTGGGTGTCCTGTAAGAGAATATTCTTAGCTTCAACAGGTGTATACATTTTAGAGTCTGGGTTAAGGTGCTGTATTTAATCACTATTTGGGAGCAGGGTTGGGGGGTCAATTCTGGATTAAAGAAATTAGATCAAAGTTGTTGATCTCAATATCAAATTACTCTCAATCACCAAAGAAGATCTGAAGGGTACTTAGAGATACTCTTCTCTTAGTTGGTCATCATGATTTGGGCACATGAGCCAAAAAGAAAACAGAAATATGAATGGGTTAACAATAACGAATGATTGTTGTCCTTAATGTACTATGTTGTCTCTCATCTCCTTTGCTGTCCCTTGGTTATCTCATATTGTTATAGTATCTCACTTTGTTATCTGATATATTGAATTTATTTGTATTTGGTTATTTGAAATTTGATAGGGAAGGGGGGAAAACCAAGACGGGTGGGGGGTGTGGGGGGGAGGGAAATGGGTACCAAGACGTGTGAAAGGGTATCAATATATGTGAATTAATGCACCTTCTATCTGGCAAATATCATGTAACCCTTTTACTAATTACAATAAAAAAAAGGAAAAAAAATAAAAAAAACAATGAGTCTACATCATTCTGTGGCTCCCTTTGTGTAACTGCTTACTAATTGAGTAAATTTCTAGTTAGCAGTTTTAGTAAGGACAGTGGGTATTGAATGAAGAATGAACAAAAGCCAGCCTTGCTTTGCTTTTTATTAAGTGTGGCATGAAAAGTATAAATTCTCTGATCAGTATTTCCCAAAAGTCTAATTCACATAACATGAAAAGAATCAAAATTTTCAGAAAATTTTAAAGAATAATACAACTGTTTTTTATAAGTGAAGTGGGTAATTGACAGTTTTATTCAAATGAGTTATATTTAAATAACTGAAAACTACATACAACAAAAATAGGGATCACGTGCAAAGGGAACCTCTACAAAATGAAAGGAAATAATCTCCTTAACTGCAATCATGTCATCAACATGATTATTTGCATCTATCAGATAGTACAATGTCTTCTTTTTTTTTACTGATTCCTGACCGACCTAATGTCTTAGTCACAATGAATTCTCAGTAAATATTTTTAAATCACCTTGTCTATTTTTCTAATTTGGCATAAGAAAATCTGTGCATATAATATCCCAATAGGCTAGACCAAAAAAAACATGTAATCCTTTCACATGCTTTTTTTTTTTTTTTAAAAAAAAGCCTTATTCTTTAATGCAAAATTGGAGATGGAATCTTTTCTTAGGATTTAAGATATCTCAAAGCAAAAATTGTCATCAGGTACAATGAAAACATTTTAGAGGTATTTCTGTTTCTTTAAATGGAACTGGCTTGGCATAATAAAATGAAAATAGGACTTACTGTGGTAAGAAACATGTGTTTGTAATGTTTTACTTCCACCCCCATCAAAATCCCTATATTCATCCCCTGTGTACATGTAGTATATGAGCTTTTGGCTTCCGTGAGTATCAGTCTCCCTGGTGGTTAGTTGTGCCATCTGTTTACACACCAGCTTCCCCCAGTGCTTGGTCTCATACAGATGCCCTTGGAAATCACTTGAAAGTGAGCTCTTGTTGCCCATGGAAGCTGGTCATGATGCCAGGCCTACCACTACTCACTCTACCCACCAGTGCTGCTGCTTTTGTTCTCAAAGCAAGAATTATTCTGCCCTGGGTCATAGAGCACCAGCTCCACTGCACAGAAGTTTCAAGAACTTCACCTGCAACTTTTTCAACCCACAGTTAAATGATTCACACTACCCTGCCTCATACAGATCAAAGAACTTTCTGTAGGGAAAAAAAATTCTTACTAGCCATCAGATCACAATAAGGAAATACAAATATTGACAAAAATAAATGTTTTCTTTACCTAATAAAGTAAAACTTAATGGAATTGTAAGTCGGTATATTTCTTTTAGAGCAAAAATATGTTTCAGGAAACACTACTTGAACTATATAATATTCCTAAATAAATAATGATATTTGTATGAAAAATGAGTATATTCATCACAGCATGATTAAGGATTATGAAATTAAAAACAAAGTAAATGGTTAAAAATAGGAAAAAGTGCATTATATCCTTTCCAGTGGAAGACTAGATCCATTATGGCATAGCCACTCCATAGAAAGATGAACATGTACAAAGTACTTAAGAAAATAGTACCTTTATTATTGTTCATATAAACATGCAGAAAGCTTAGAAGAGAATACATCTGAACATGTTGTGATAGTTATTGGAAAGTCTATTCAGGCTTCAGCTTTGTTTTGCTTTACAAATTATGATTTCAAAATAGAGGATAAATGATTTATACATTTTTCCATTTTTTATTTTTATTGTTGAGGTAATATATAGAGGGGTTACAGTTACATTTATCGGGTAGTAGGTACATTATTTCTTGAACATTGATACTCCTTCCCATGTTTTTCTCCCACTTTCCTTCCCCCGTCCCATCATCAACTTGATGCTTTTTAATGAAAGAAATCCTATATTTCCAACACTAAGAACTGGCTTCAGAAGCCCAAAGCTAGTAAATTATCAACAACTGGAAGACAGACAACTGCTATTAAAATTTCTAGCTACTCCTAATCTAATTCCACTAAAATGTGACTGAGTATCTTTCAAAACTCCTGCTGAATTTCTTAGACTTCTTACAAGTTGAATTCCATTCAAGGCCAGGGCTCTTGGTCAATGAAGAGACTCCTCCTCCATGGTCTTTGATTTCTCTGAGTCTCAGCTGGGAAGAAACTGTCACTATTCTTATTAATCATCCTCCAAGCTTGTGGTGAAAAAACAGCTTGAAATACTATTGTAAACCGAATCACAGAACTGTCGTGGATATTTAAATCACACTACACAAAGGAAGGGAAGATGAAAGAAGAGGGGACCTGTAATATGTTTCAACTCACAGCAGGAGCATGTGAAGAGATGTATGACTTTATTCTTCCAAATGGGTTTAGGGGATGCCTAGGAAACAGGTGGCAGGCTGCTTGGGCAAGGAAACATCAGCCAGGGAAGTCATGGCAACATGGAAAACAGTGACAAGGTTTCACATCACATTCCTGGGGAACTGTGCGACACTTAAATGTGCAGACTCTCCATGGAGTGTGACACAGATAGTGTCACTGTTCCCAAGAGCTGACAGCCTTGACAGATGAAGATCAAGAGCACTGCAGAGTATGTATGGACAGCCAGCATGGAAGACCACCCAAAAGAAGAATCCAAAGACTCCAGTGACTTCTCTGTTGTCCGAATCACACCCTTCCTCAAGATCCCTCTAGGCATTCAGCTGGCTGATTTGAGAGGAAGTTGATTGATCTTTCAGAGTCTCAGCTTCCACACTTTTTACTGGAGGATGAGGATGAGGCAGTTTTTTAAATCATGTCCAATTCCAAAATCCCTGAACCTCCGATTCAACTTCACAACTTCACACATATTTTACACCACACCCAGAATGTCAAAGCACTTACTAACCAGCAAGTTGCAAGTTACCATGAGTCTGGGTCTTACTGCTATTCAACATTGTATTAGGTTCCTGCTTCCAATTTTATTAAAATCTTGTCCTCCTGTTCATGTCTTTTATTTTCCTAGAAAATTCAGTACTTGATATACCAACTCTTATGTGGGGAAAAAAATAAGTGATCACATTCCATTGTTTCCATGTGAACTAAATGCTGAGAGATGGAAAAAAGGAGAATATCAGAGTCTAATTATTGTTTCTCTTTGGGAAATGATACTGAGCACCCAAGGAAGCAAATGCTGATAGAGAAACAATATAAAGACAGAAAATTAGTGAATATTCTTGGGATGAGTTTCCTTGCACAGAGGATTGGGAGTAGGGATGGGATAGGGGTAAAAAAGAGATGAAAGGTTGTCAAGTCCCCACAGAAGCCTAAACCCTTCCTACAAGAAGTCTGGGAATAAGGATGTCTTAAAAGTGTACCATGGGAAGACAAGAAGCATAGGTAATGTGAGCTGATCACACAAACAGACCTGAACTCAAGCAAGGTTCTCAGAGTGCCTTCAATCATCAGAACACTGAGGAACTGAGGCAAGGGATAATTCAGTGCTAGGGGTCTGGATAAACCAGACAAGGCTGCCAGAATTGATTATTCAATCCATTCAATAGTTTGTTGTCAGAACTTAATATTTTACTAAATGCTTTCTCACTACCTAACTTCCCAATTCAGACCATAGCTCTGTGAAATGTGACTGTTGTTATCTCCAAATAATAGCTGACAGATGGCTTTTGCAAACATAAAGAGAGAGTAATCTATGGACTCCCAGAACTGAGAGAAGGAATTATAATATCCCTGAGTACTGAGGAAGTCTTGAGTCTCACAGTTATGAGCCCATAGCACAAGTGGTTGGTGATTACAATTATCTTGATCATTATTCCCCTGAGACTGTGGTGATTCAGAAAACTGGATTACCGTAAGATTGTGTTCCCTTTATATATGTCACCTCTTGCTCTTATTCATCTTAAGTTTAAAGCCTGAGAATTTTTATACGAATAGCCATAAAATCTTGTATTTGGAGAATTCTGGTGTTTTAAAAGCAGAAATTTTACGATTACACACTACTGGAGACCGCTTAAGGCCACCCCCCTTCCAATATTATCTAATGAAGTCCTTCTGATTGTTAATTCACTGTTATTTGGAGATAGTTAAAGTTAGATGAGGTCATAAATGTGAGGTCTGTCCTGCGACTAGTGCCTTTATAAAAACAGAGAGCCCAAAACTTGCTCCGTGTCTTGTGACAAGGCCATCAAATTACCACCTCTCCAGCCACCAGAACAATGAGGAAAAAAATGTCTGTTTATGTGACCTATAGTGTATGGCAGCTGTTCGTGCCAGCTACAGTGTCTCTTTTGTTCTGGTTGCTCAAGCAGACAATACGTCCCTTTAAGAAAAAAAATAAAAATAAAAAACACTCGATTTGAGTCTATCATTTTCATCCAGGGGATTATTTGCTAATTCTTATATCCAAATGATCACCCACTCTTTGCTTAGAACTACATTTCATACTACACTTCGGGAAGCTCCTCTACAGTGTTTTCACAAGTTTTTAATGAGTGGATCATGGATAGGAAAATGACTCTTTACTTTGGCAACAGTTCAGAGTGATAGCTGTTTAATGAACGGATATTACCTTACAACATTGTACTGTGGCATCCACACTTATCTAAAATAGAGTCTTCCAAATCATTTTTACCAACAATACTCTACTGAAGTAAAATCTGCTTCAAATCAAGGAAATGCAAATAAATGGAAAGTTTCTGTTGGTTTACAGTGGAGATGTGACCATGGACCCAGGTCTTGCCTGCTTTGATTCACTACAGTAACTGCTTTTGGGGAAACCCTTGAACTGTCATTATCTTATACTCGTTAGTTTGCTTCAAGAAAATTGTAGCACAAAACTCATATAAGACATGTATCAAATGCCTTGCTCAAATTAAGGCACTCATTTTCCCTTGATTTACCCAAAGAAATGTACAATGCACATAAACACACAACTTGTATACTCGATATACATAAACCACATACAAACATTGTCATTATTTATTAATCACTGATAAGTCTATCCTGATTCAGAGTAATTTTTGCTGTTGCTTATAAGTACTCACAGGATTGGGAAGGGGTGGAAGGAGGGAAATAGGGACAAAAACATGAGAAAGGGTATCAATGTGTGAGAAGCAATGCACCTACCATCTGGTGAATATAATTGTAACCCCTCTATACATTACATTTAAAAAAAAAGAAAGAAATGTTAAAACTTAAAAAAAAAACAACAACAACATGGGGCTGGGAGTTTGGCCTAGTGGTAAAATGCTTGCCTAGCATGCACAAAGACCCAGGTTCAATTCCACAGTACCACACACATAGAAAAAAGCCATAAGTGGTGCTGAGGCTAAAGTGGTAGAGCTCTACCCTTGAGAAAGTCCAAGGACAGTGCTCAGTCCCTGAGCTCAAGCCCAGGATTGGCCAACATATATATATATATATATATATATATATATATATATATATATATATATATATATATATATGTACCCATAGGATACTTTTATCCAGATTACACTATGAGTGTCAAGTTGGCTGTTTTGTTAGTTTCCAGAGTGAGTCCACCCTTTCTACACTAAAGTAATAATAACATCTCCAGTCCCAGACACTTCTGTTCTCTACCTGTAACACCTGTGAGTCCTTTGTGATTTCTGGTGTATAATTAATTTATCCAAGGCAGTGGTTTTTAAAGATGACTGAATATTAGGATTCTCCCCAAGATGTTTTTCAAAATACCCCTGCCTGAGTCCTCACCTCAAACCAATTAAATGAGAATTTCTGCAAATATTTTTTTAAATTTTTTGTCAGTAATATATAGAGGAGTTACAATTACATTTGCCAAGTAGTAGGTGAATTACGTCTCACACATTGATACCCCTTCTCATGGTTGGTTTTTTTTTGGGGGGGAGGGCTCATGGGGCTTGAACTCGGCCTGAGAGCTGTCCCTCAAGGATACAACCTTACCCTTGATCCAACATCATTTCCCATTTTCTAGAGGTTAATTGGAGATAAGAGTCTCAGGTCCTTCTATGCCCAGGCTGGCTTTTAACCCTGATCCTCAGATATCAGCCTCCTGAGTAGCTAGGATTACAAGTGTGAGCCACCACACTGGGCTTTCTCATGCTTTTGTCCCCATTTCTCTCCCCCAAACCCCTCTCTATCATCTTATTTCCCCTCCTTTCCTTTCCTATTTCAAATAAATAAATAAACAGTATATACAATAAACCTGGTAACAAATTCAGATACAGTAACAATATGAGATTGACCAAAGGGCAAAAAAAAGAGAAGAGAAATAACATAGTAGGTTAAGAACAGCAATCACACAAGATAAAGCTCTTGTTTTCATATTCTGGTGACCCTTTCATTTAGTCTCATCCTGTATGACCTTATGTACCTCAGTTTTGAGTTATTGTAATCCTCTGCTAGGAGATTCCTAGATGTGTACTAACTATTACAAATGAGGGAGACCATTAAGCCTATGCTATTTTGGGTCTGGCTTACTTTACTTAATATGATTTTTTCCAAGTCTTTCCATTTCCTTACAAATAGGGCAATGTTGTTCTTTCTGATTGCAGCATAGAATTCCATTGTGTATAAATACTACATCTTGTTGATCCAAGTATCTACTGACGGGCATCTGGGTTGGTTCCATATCTTAGCTATGGTAAATAGTGCTGCAATGAACATCCTTGTGCTAGTGGATTTAGTATGTCCTTATTTCTAGATGTTTGGGGTAAATGCCAAGTAGTGGAATTGCTGGGTCATAGGGGAGCTCTATGTTTAGTCTTTTGAGGAACCACCATACTGCTTTCCATAGTGGTTGAATGAGTTTGCACTCCCACCAACAGTGTAGTAGTGATCCCTCCCAGCCACATCCCCGCCAGCATCTGTTGTTATTAGATTTCTTTTTCATGGCCATTCTAACTGGTTATGACTCTAGTTTGCAGCCAAGATTGAGAACTGGTCATGTAAACATAGCTTAAATGCGTCTTAAATACTTACATGTTTATTTTTCCATTGTTTCTAAGTTTCCATTGTCTCTCTGTGTTCACTTTCTCATTCAAGGTATTTCCTCATAACTCAGAAGATAAAAGTAAAACTCAAGCACTTTTACTCTTTCAGTAATTTTTTAACCCAGCCCTAAGTTATGGTCTATGGTTAGTTGTAAATATATATGTATTTTTTTTCTTTTTTAATGTACTTTATTGTAATTAATAGAAGGGTTACATTATATTTGCCCAATAGGAGGTGCATTACTTCACAAACATTAATACCCTTTCTCATGTTTTTGTCCCCATTTCCCTCCCCTAACCCCTTCCCTCATCTTGTGTTCCCCCTTCCCCATCCTATTTCAAATAAACAAATAAACATATATACTAATGTACTAATGTACTATGTTATTTCTTATTTCTTTTGTTGTCTCTTGGTCATCTCATATTGTTATAGTATCTTACCTTGTTATCTGATATATAGCAAATGAATTTTTAAAAAAATCTTAGTTATTAGCAAATCTCCAATTTCTGCTGTATCAAACAATTCCCATAGATTTTTCTTTTATTGATAGGGGTAGAACAAGAGTTTGTCCATAGGGCTCTATACTTGCTAGACAAATGCTGTCCTACTTAAGTCATGGCTCCCACCCTTTTTTCCTTTATATCTTTTTTTTTAAGTAGGGTCACACTTTTGCTCAGGGCTATGCTCAGGCCAGAATCTTCCTACCACTCCCTCCCACACACCTAGCATTACAGACACACCTCATCATATCTGATCTTTAATAGATCCTTTTTTGTGTATCCTGAGATTTAAAAAAAATCCAAGACCTTGCATATGCACAGTATATTCACTATTATTGGACATTTTCCTCCAGTAGGTTTTTTTGATTATACAAATGTTGAGGAGTAGTGGCTCACACCTCTATGCAGTCTTCCTGCTCAGGAGGATGAGCTCTGAGAATTGTGATTGGAAGCCAGCCTGGCCATAAAGTTCATGAGACTCTTTTTTCCATATAAACACCAGAAAGCCAGAAGTAGAGCTTTGGTAAAAGAAGTAGCATACCAGCCTTAAGCAAAATTCTATGGGGTAGTGCTCAAGCCCTGAGTTCAAGCCCCAAGATTCACACATACATAGAAACATACACACACATATACAAATCAAATAATTTTTATTTAGATTTTCTTTTAATTTTGTTACTTGTCTCCATGCTTGTGTTTACTGATCACATTCTTACTACAGACACACACACACACAGAAAAATCCCTTTGGTACATTCAAATTATTGCACAAGTAAATTTCTGGGACAACTATACCACTGTTCTTTTCTTCCTGTCTTACAGTCTTAGGTTCATTTTATTTTCTAGAAATGCTGTATCAATACCCTACTCCACAAATATCATTTCTAATTCCATTTACTGAATTTTCTTTTTATGATTCTAGATGGCAGATTGAAACTTTATAAAGTCAAATCCTGTATGTGATTGATTCCCTTTGAGTTGTTTGTTTTTCTGTTCCATCTGGGAAATATTCTTTCTCTAAGATTTTCATTTGCAATCCTTTTTTTACTCAACTAAATATATCATTCTGAGAAATATTCTGTTCTTTCTTAGATGCCTATCAGACTGGAAACTCAAACCTAGTCCAGAAAACAGGATCTCCTTGACATCAGCTAGATAGACAATTATTCCTATGACACACCTGCCTTTCTATTTAAAACCATGACCCCCAAATGTCAGGATGAATAACAGTAAGTCTTGAGCCATCAACTTGAATACTCAGTGTGCTTCTTTACGGACTCTGTGAAGGAACAGAGGGAGGGGTTGAGTTCCTGCAGATTCTTTTCTGGAGGCACATATTCAAGAAAAGCAATATGCTTCCTGCTGGGCTTGCTTAGATACCACACCATATAGTTAGCTACCAGCCAACACAGTGGGATTCCAGCACTAGGAAGAAGATGTTTTGGGCTTTTATTTTTGCTTTTGCTTTTTTGTCCCCCTTAGAATAAGTGTCTATCATCCTATTGTTAGTCTGATTTTATTACTTCTTTTTTTTCTAAAAGGCCGAGTTCCCACCAGGAAGATCCCTTAATTTGATGCTTAAAAATGATGCTCATGAACTCAAGTGGAAAAGCACCAACTGTGAGCAAAAGGTCAGAAAGCATGGGGCCTTGAGTTCAAATCTGATACCAACACACACACATGCATGCATACATACACAAAGACATACATGTAGATTATCATATGCACATTGATTGCCCATGATCTACTACTCTGGTTTACACTGATCCTTGATAGCATCTAGCTAATTACGTATGCAAGCATATACCTCATGTTTATTTTTCAAAGGCTGCTACTCCAATAGTAGTAGTCACTGATTGATGCCTATAGAATAGTGACAGGGACCAGCCTAAATTTCAGGAAGCCAAAGGTTTAATACTCATAATTCCCATTA
>NC_143520.1:23420957-23438457 GCF_031878675.1 Megascapheus bottae
CATCAATACTGCAGTTATGCTGGGTGAGGTGGCTCACGCCTGTAATCCTAGCTACCCAGGAGGCTGAGATCTGAGGATCTCGGTTCAAAACGAGTCCAGGCACTAAATACCAAGTAACTCTTATCTCTGATTTATCACTAGAAAATAGGAAGTGGGGCAGTGGCTCCAGGGGTAGGGCAGCAGCCTTCAGCTGAAGAGCTCAGGGACAATGCCCAGGTTGTGGGGTAGGGTGGTAGCCTTGAGCTGAAGAGTTCAGGGACAGCACCCAGGCCCAGAGTTCGAGCCCTGTGACCTAAAACAAAACAAAACAAAACACAACAACAACAACAAAAAACGTGCAGGTACCTCTCTCATACTGGTCACAATAGAAATATGTACAGTGTTCAGTCAATATATGTTAGAGTTTATGCGTGGATGTATATAAGTAGGATAGTGTTTGTAGTGAGATTTCAAAGGAGCTAGGTTCTTACGATGGATCTTGAAGGGTACCCAGTCAGGGAGAGTTCACTGCAGCCTAATTATAGAGCTGGTACAAGAACTAATGTCAGTAGCATGGGCAGTGGGGAACTACTACTGGAGTCAGGTTGTAGCAAAGATATACTAGAGATATACTGAGAAGAAAGATGTTATATGTCATGTCATCTCCTTTGCCTGCTGAGCTTTCTTAGTAGTGATAGGAAGGTTTACTGTCTCTATGGCAAGAAGATTCTTATCTACCTTAGAATTTTAACAAAAAATATTTTAACACTAAAAAACTTGTACAACATTAGATCTCCTCTTTCCCCGCCCCGTAGCAATAAGAATAAAAAATCATGTTCATGCACTGATAATGGATAGCAGTTAAGTTCTGTACTTACTGTGGCCCTAGATTGTAAGACTTTCAACTGATAATAAAAGGAAGTATTAAGAAATAGGGCTCTGTGTTTTTCCATGTTCAAGTACAGAAAACCAAGCAATTCCTTTCTACTGGCTCCTACACTAGTCCTGACTAGTTATTTTGGCTATCTGTGGTGTAGACCAGTTAATGGAAAAATGAGCTAGTATTGTCTCTGCTACGAATGAATGAGATTTGTGAAGAGCGTGTGTGATGATTCATCTCCGATGACACACCTGGATGCTCAAATCATGACCTCATGGGATTCCATTGCTAACTCTAGTGTAGGCTCTCCTTTGGGCCACTCTTATAAGGGTCATTTCTTAGATACTTGTCTCTCAGGAAGCACAAACCATTCTTGGTTTCTCTCTTGGCTTATTTTGTATAATCACTAAGCTCTTGTTTACAGTTTCAAGAGAATCCTTTTCTCTTTGAAGTTTCTTAGAGCTCTTTCCCCCCTGAGCACTTAGGATTTATGAAAAGAAGAAATATTCATAGATCATTTTTATTTGCTGTAATTTTGCCATTTCCTGGAACAATGAACACCATAAAGGAGATTTTCTTACAGAACTGGGGAAGAGAGAGAGAAACAGTAGCCAAAAATATGGGAAGAAGAAAAATATAGGCATAATTTAGATCTCAAAATATTATTCCAAGGATTCTCATACAGGAAGACATTTCAGTTTAGCAATGCAGGAAGTTCTTTTCTTCCTCTCTCTCTCTCTTTTAAGATTTGTGGAGGTGGGGATCATTGGCAAATAAGCTGGTGACTGAGTGGGCCTCACAGAAGATGTGTAATGTAAATTAAGCCCTGATGGGTATGACACACTAGCTCCCCTTCTTATTGGCATAGAATTTAATGTCTCAGGGGCCTTAATGTCTCAGGGGCCGGGAGTTTGGCCTAGTGGTTAAAGTGCTTGCCTAGCATTCGATTCCTCGGTACCACATACATAGAAAAAAGCCAGAAGTGGTGCTGAGGCTCTAGTGGTAGAGCTCTAGCCTTGAGAAAGTCCAAGGACAGTGCTCAGGCCCTGAGCTCAAGCCCAGGACTGGCAAAAAAAAAAAAAAAAAAAAAAAAAAAGAATTTAATGTCTCAATCTCAGTTAAGTATTTGCCCTGTTCTGACTAATGTATAGTAAATTTACATATTTTATGTTTGTAATTTTTAATTGTGCCATGATTGATTTTTTTTTTTTTTGCCAGTCCTGGGGCCTGGGCACTGTCCTTGAGCTTTCTCAAGGCTAGCCTCTACCACTTGAGCCACAGCATCACTTCTGGCTTTTTCTGTTTATGTAGTACAGAGGAATCAAACCCAGGGTTTTGTGCATTGTAGGCAAGCACTTTACCAGTAGGCCATGCTCCCGGCCCTTTATTATTATTTTTGGTTGGTTGTGGAACTTGAACTCTAGGTCTCAGTGTTATCCCTGATCTCTTCATCTCAAGGCTACTGCCCAACCCCTTGAGCCACAGTGTCACTTCTGGTTTTCTGGTGATTAATTGGAGATGAGTCTCATGAACATTTTAGCGTCTGTGCTGGCTTGGAACCTTGATTCTCAGAGCTTAGCTTCCTGAATAGCTAGGATTACAAGGATTACAAGTGTGGGCCATCACAGCGGGCTATGAAAAGAGATTTTTAAGAATGTAAGCTGGGGGCCGGGAGTTTGGCCTAGTGGTAGAGTGCTTGCCCAGCATGCACGAAGACCCGGGTTCAATTCCTTGGTACCACATACATAGAGAAAAAAGCCGGAAATGGTGCTGAGGCTCAAGTGGTAGAGCTCGAGCCTTGAGAAAAAGTCCAAGGACAGTGATCAGGCCCTGAGCTCAAGCCCAGGACTGGCAAAAAAAAAAAGAATGTAAGCTGAAGCCGGCGCAGTGGCTCACACCTATAATCCTAGCTACTCAGGAGGCTGAGATCTGAGGATCAAGGTTCAAAGTCAGCCCGGGCACTAAAGAACCTGAGACTCATCTCCAATTAACCTTGAGAAACCTGGAAGTGGAGCTTGGCTCAAGGGTAGGGCAGTAGCCTTGAGCTGAAGAGCTAAGGGACAATGTCCAAGCCACAGGATCCACAAAAAAAAAAAAAAATGTAAGCTGGCTTATATCAGTAATCTTATCTATTCAGGAGTATAAGATCTGAGGATCAAAGTCTTCCTAGGCAGAGAAGTCTGGCTAAGACCCTGTTTTGTTTTGTTTTTTGCAAAAAATTGTATCTACAATTAATCACTCAAAAACCAGAAGTGTTGCTGTGGCTCAAAGTGGTAGAGTGCTAAAACATAGAGCTCCCCTATGACCCAGCAATCCTACTTTTTGGCATCTACCCAAAAGTATAGAAACAAGGACATACTAAAGCCACTAGCACAGTGATATTCATGGCAGCACTATTTACCGTGGTGAAGATATGGAACCAACCCAGATGCCCCTCAGTAGATGACTGGATCAAGAAGATGTGATACTTATACACAATGGAATTCTACACTGCCATCAGAAAGTATGACATCGCCCCATTTGTAAGGAAATGGAAACTTGGAAAAACTCATATTAAGTGAAGTAAGCCAGACTTAAAGGAGCACAGGCTCAATGGTTTCCCTCATTTGTAATAATTAGTACACATCTAGGCCTCTCCTAGCAGATGATTACAATAGTGTAAAACCTAGATACATAAGGCCATATAGGATGAGGCTAAATGAAAGGATCTCCAGGATTTGGAAACAGGAGCTTTATCTAGTGTGATTGTTGTTCTTAATGTACTATGTTATTTCTCTTCTCTTTTGTTGTCTTTTGGTTAATCTCATATTGTTACTGTATCTGACTTTGTTACCTGACATACTGTATATTCGTTTATTTGAAATAGGAAAAGGAAGGGGGAACAAGATGATTGGGAGGGCATGGATGGAGGGAAGTGGGGACAAAAACATAAGAAGGGGTATTAATGTGTGACAGGTAATGCACCTACTGTCTGGCAAATATAATTGTTGATGGTTTGTGCCTGTAATTTAGCTACTTAGAAGACTGAGGTCTAAGGATTGCTGTTGGAAGCCACCTCAGGTAAGAAGCCCAGGACATTCTTATCTCCAGATGATCATAGAAAAAGCCAGAAGTGGTGCTCTAACTTGAGTAGTAGAGCACTAGCCTTGAGCAGAAAGAGCTCAGGGACAGTGTCCAGGCTCAGAGTCCAAGTCTCTGTCCTAGCAAAAACAAACAAAACCAAACAAATAAAAAAAAAACAGAAAAAAAGGAAAAAAAGAAGGAAGGAAGGAAGGAAAGGAGGGAGGGAGGGAGGGAGGAAGGAAGGAAGGAAGGAAAAGAAAAGAGGATATTAGGGATTAGCCTGGCCAGGAAAGTCC
Organism: Megascapheus bottae; assembly: GCF_031878675.1. Taxonomy (NCBI): domain Eukaryota; kingdom Metazoa; phylum Chordata; class Mammalia; order Rodentia; family Geomyidae; genus Megascapheus; species Megascapheus bottae. The sequence goes on from NC_143520.1 coordinate 23,425,176, forward strand.
ATGAAATGCTTATCTCCAATAAACTCAGAGCAGGAAGTGGAGCTGTGGCTCAAGTGGTAGAGCTCTAGCCTTGGACAAGAATGCTCAGGAACAGCATACAGGCCCCAATTTAACAAGAACAACAACAACAACAACAAAAGTATTAGGCTTTCTTTGTGCCAGGCAACAGTGGCAATCCTAGCTACTGAAATCTGGGAGTTGCAGATCAAAGCCAGCCTAAGCAGAAAGTCTATAAGATTATTACCTTCAATTAACCAACAAAAAACTAGTAGAGCTGTACCTGTAGAGGTCAAGTGCCAGTCCTGAGTGGGAAAAGCAAAGGGACAGAACCTAGGCTCTGAGGTCAAGTCCCAGCACTTGTACAAAAAGAAAAGAGGTATGGCTTAAGTGGTATAAGACTTGCCTAACAAGCATAGGTCTGGACTTCAAACACCAGTATTTATAGGATATGTTAAGAAAAAAAATTACATTTCTTTCTGCTTTTTCCCCTCCTCCCCCGGCTGGTTTTGAACCACAAATCTTGAATGACAGCCTCTTGAATAGCTAGAATTACAAACCTCTTTCTACTTTTGAGGATGAACTATATATTAGTACATCCAAAAAGCACATTTAAAAAAGGAATTTCTAGCAAAAGAAATTCAAAGAACATTTGTATTTTCCATGTATGCCATCCAATAACACCTGCCAGTGGGAAGTGTGTGTTCAGGATCCAAAGAGGAAAATAGAAACTGCTCTAAGTGTCCAACATGGGGAGAATTTAACTGAAGTAATTTGTAAGCAAGTAACACAAAAGTTGGAAAACCAGAAAGGTTCCTTCATGATTTCTAACAGGATTAAACCACTGTAGCTGCTAAGCAGGCAGAAGTAGACCCCAGGGTCAGTGGTCATTTGAAGGGAGCTGAAAAATGGAGACAAAGTAGAGAATACACTCACTTTTCCCATCTTCTAACTTACTACTTTTCTGCTCATATGTCCCATTGGTCAAATCTAGTTGGCATTTTCTCACAAGAAACCTGTGGACATACAGTTTTGAGGTATGGGCAAGCCTGTAATATAAACCAGGAAGGAAAAAAAGCACCCAAGGGAGTGGACCCAGGGTCAAGCAAGCCTAGGAATCTAAACCCTCAAAAAGCATCTTTACATTTGCTCATAAATTAAGGTTTGATGCTGATAGCTGATATTGTATAAACAACATTTGCAATGGCATCTCCCAATTGGATGTATGACGGATTACTATTAAAGTCAGTACACACATATAAGAAGGGTCAATTATGCATTTCTGTCCATATGGGAAACTGATGTTGGAAGTCCTGTAATGGTGCAAAATTTAGTCAACCTTACTTTATTTTTATTTTTTTGCCAGTCCTGGGGCTTGAACTCAGGGCCTGGGCACTGTCCTTGGACACATTTTGCTCAAGGCAGGGCCTTGCCACTGGAGCCACAGCACCACTACTGGCTTTTTTTTTTTTTTGCCAGTCCTGGGCTTGAGCTCAGGGCCTGAGCACTGTCCTTGGACTTTCTCAAGGCTAGAGCTCTACCACTTGAGGCTCAGCACCACTTCCGGCTTTTTTTTCTATGTATGTGGTACTGAGGAATCGAACCCAGGTCTTCATGCATGCTAGGCAAGCACTTTAACCACTAGGCCAAACTCCCGGCCCCTGGCTTTTTTTTGAGTATGTGGAACGGAGGAATTGAAGCCAGGGCTTCATGTAGGCTATGCTCCTGACCCTGAGTCAACCTTACTTTTTAATTTATTTACTTACTTACTTGTTTATTTTTGCCAGTCCTGGAGCTTAAATTTAGGGCCTGAGCACTGTTCTTGGGCTTTTTCCTCAAGGTCAGTACTCTGCCACTTGAGTCACAGCACCACTTCCAGCTTTTCTATGTATGTGGTACCAAGGAATCAAACCCCGGTCTTCACGCAATCTAGACAAGCACTCTACCACTAAGCCAAACTCCCGGCCTCAATCTTATTTTTAAGAAAATAGCCTTCTTAAATTTGAAAATGAAGAAAGTTCCTAACTCTATAACTTGGGTTTGTCTCTTTTCTTTCATTTGAAATACTGAGAAACTTCATCACTTTTCATGTTAGCCTTCTATTTATCCATTTGAAGGTTGCTAAGATTTGCTTATGCTGTAACTTCAGTGATATTTTCCAAAATGAATTTTCATTTCAATCACCAAAACTATACTGCGCATGATAGGGCAAATATTTGTGCTCATTCCTGTGAAGCCTGAACCTGCAGGCACCACTCTCTCTAAATATAGCTCAGGATTAACTGAGTAATAAGGCAAGAGTGCACAGTAGTTTCTCTAATAAATTTTTCAATACTGTTACTGTAAACGAGTCTTCTGGTGGATTTAACCTCAGGTAGTCTTTCTGAAAATATTGGGAAATGTCTGCACTTTAAAAAATCCACTAGGTTAGGAAAATTGTAACAAGATTTATGCTATCAAGGAGATCCAAATAAAAGGTTTTTCATTCTTTCATCTATTCCACAAATTTCAGTATGATTTTTATTTTGTTCCTAGGAAATAAATTATTTCATTCTATTTCTATCAGTCCTAGAACAAAGCCTTTACCTTTCTCTGTATTAGTCCCGCTGCTATAATAGAATATTTGAGATCCACAACTTTTTTTCCTTTTTTTTTTTCTGTCAGTCCTGGGGTTTGAACTCGGGGCCTGGGCACTGTCCTTGAGCTTTCTCAAGGCTAGCACTCTACCACTTGAGCCATAGCAGCATTTCTGCATTTTCTGTGTATGTGATAGCAAGGAGCCCAGGGCTTTGTGCATGCTAGGTGAGCACTCTACCACTAGGCCATACTCCAGGCTCAAGATCAACAGCATAAAGAAGAAAAATATTCATTTTGGCTCACAGGTTCTGAGGGTCCAGTCTAAGGTAGCTGGTTCCAATGCTTTGGATCTGTGTGAAGCAGAACACCATGAGGTTCTGGTGACACATGGTGGTGAAGGCTTCTCACCTCAGGCAGAAAGCAAGCAGAGGCAGGAATGGGGAGAGGGCAAGATAGCGCCAATGGCATGCATATCCCCCAAGGTACCTAGGTTCTGTACCTAGGTTCTACTTCCTCCATTTTCATCATTATCTATTCAATAGTTCAGCAAATTGCAACTTATCAATGGATTTACCTACTGATAGGGCAAAAGCCCTCTCGATCTAATCAGCTTCACTGCTGAACACTGATGCATTGAGGAGTAAGACTTCAACACAAACCTTTGGTGGCCATTTTAGCTGCAACCCATACTACTCTCTCCCCAAAATTCCTTTTGTTTCAAACTTAGCTACAATGTGCCTTTTCTATTCCATTAACACTTTCAGGATAGTGATAATGGAGAATTAGAAGACAGCATGCTAGAAGGAATAAGAAAGTAAAATAAAAAGTAAAGAGTTTCACTTTAGGTGAGAAGCTGGATATTTCATAAAACAGTGAAAGATTAAAAAAAAATTTACAAGGATTATAAGAAAGGACCTTAAGGCAGAGTTAAATAAGAGATTCAACATATGAGGGAAAAAGGGACAGATGTGCTTTTGAAACTAGAAAAAAAATAGCGGTTAACTTCTAGTTGTGATCACACATTGGTGGTGTCTATGTGAAGCAAATATTTGGCTCTAAACTTGTTTCTGCCACTTATGTTTTCTCCTTTCACCAACCTGGAAAGAGGAGAGTGCAGTATCTTCTGCCAGTCTACTGAAGGTCAACTAGAAGACAGGCTTGGGTCAGAGAACTGCCACTCGTAGAGAAGTCATTTAGAGCTTCTCAGCTGAAATGTTTTCTTGTAAAGACACTGGGAACCAGAAATAGAGACAAAATTGGAAAATAAAAGTGGTCCCAGTAGATGTATAATCCATAATCCATTCTCACATAGGAAGGCAGTGTTGGAAGGGCTCTGTGACATCAGTGGAATGTAAAATGTCTGATATGTAAATGAAGCAATAGTGACAACTGTTCTTTCATCGTTCCATAGTTGTAACAACATACCCCAACTCATTACTTTTCTGGAGTGGACCTAATGTTTTCTTGAGGGAAGGGGGGCAAAATTTGTAAAAAGAATTCTTTTTAAAAATATTTTTCTCATCTTTACCTTCATGATAAAGATGAGAAAATTAAGCAGAGAGGCACTGTGATTTCTCGAAATGGTCACAGATAAGTACCATGAAAACTAAAAATTCACATTTCTGGAATGAAGCAAGGGGGGAAATTGACCAAGAAGCATTGTTCTCTTGACCAGAACTTATATGATCGTAGCCATAATAATAATAATTTAAAAAATAAAAACTTCACTCTAAGGAGGAAACAAACAAACAAACTTCAAATTTCTGGTCTTCTAACTCCCAATCCAGTCAGTGCACCTTCCATTATACCATTTAACCTGATTGTGAACTAAGAATCATCTCTTCAGCTCTTTCAGTGGTCTCAATCCATGCCCAGTCCCAGTCTTACTTTGCTCATGTCTCTAAGTTCTATATATCAGCACCTCAGGAAACCTATTCATAGGTCTGAAACACGTTGAGCGACCCTTTACCTGCTGTTGCACCTTAGTGCATAAAGGATGAGACTGGAAGCATGGACAGTGTGTGTGTGTGTGTGTGTGTGTGTGTGTGTGTGTGTGTGACACGGTGACAGGGTATGTGACTGACATGCAGGACATTAGCCATGTTAGTCTGCACCAAACTATTTACCTGTTCGACAAGGTGCCTTCACAGAGACAGCCTTCACTGCAGCCCTCGAAGTTGAGAGATTATGTATGGAGTGAGAAATTTACAATACGCTGAGCACTAGTCATCAGAGCTGTAAGAGTTCTGGGGCCAAGACTTCCCGGGAACCCTGATACGATACCCCGCCCCACTGGAATAGCTACGGGGGGGCCTCTCCTTCCAGAAAAAGCAAAAAAAAAATACTGCTAACGTTTAAGGCTCCCCAGTTTTGTTTTGGTTTTTCACTGAGAACTTGATGCTGCGAAAAAAACAAACAAACAACAACAACAATCCCACCTGCACCGGTGCTGGGGTGGGTGTGGGGATGTCTTACGTGAACTTGGGAATGGCCACCCCAAGTGCGGACCAGCCCCCCGCACTGCCCCGAGGGACGGGCCGAGGCCAGGCGGGAGCTCCCGGGCGAGCGCGCGCCCGGCGGGCCAGCGGGGCGGAGGGGGGCGGGGACGGCGGGCGGGGGGTGGGGTATTGTTCCTGGCGCCCTCCCGCTCCTCCTCCTCCCGCTCCCCCCCGCCCGCGCCCGGCCCGGCGTCACGGGAAAAGCCGCCCGAGCCTCGCGGCGGCGGGTTATTTATAGAGCGGGCGGTGCGCGCGTCACGGAGCCCGGCCGGGCTGACGGGGCGGCTGACGCGCTTGGCCGCGGGGCCGAGTCCGCGGGGCTGCTCGCCGGGCGGCGGCCACAATGGGCTGCTGTGTGTGCAGCTGCGGCCGCCGCCGCCGCCGGGGGCCTGGGGCGGGGGGCGGGCGGCCGCGGCCTGACCACCCCCACCCAGGTAACCGGCCTCCGCCGCCCCTCCCCCACGGCCGGGCCCCGCGGTCCCCCCTCCCCTTTATTTTCTCCATCAGTTCCTCCGGCCCCAGCCTCTGCTTCCCTCTTCCCGCGCTGCTCACGCTAACCTTTCACCACCACCACCACCATCCCCCCATTTGAAAAGAGGGCGAGCTATCCGGCCCGGGGCGACCACTATTGTGCGCCCCCGAGAGCGGGACCCGCACCAGGCGCGCCCAGCAGGGGAAACGATGACCGCGGGGCCGGGAGCGCCGGGCAGGTAACGTATCCTAGACCGAGAGTCGGGGGGCTTTGTTTGGGGCTCGGGGAAGAGAGTCCGGGCGGGTGAGGACGCTGGGCAGCCCTTCCGGGTCTCCCCGGCACCCCCTCCCCCGCGCCCCTCCGGGCGCGCGGCCGGCCCGTCTGGCGGTGTAGCTCCGGGAGCGAAAGAAACTTCGGCGCGACTGACTAGATAAGGCTCCTCCCGAGAGGTTCCCCCGCCGTGAAGACTCCCCCTCCCGGCCGCCCCGCTCCCCCCCGCCGCCCCTCCCCATCCACTCCCCCCGCCCCCCCCGCCCCCCCCGGGGAAACATTCGTCCCCCCCGCCCCCTGCACACACCTTCCGCTGCCTCCGGGGGACCCACCTCCGGGGCTAGCCCCCGCCCGGCGGAAGGAGGGGCTAGCGGGAATTTCAGGGACTTCCTGGGCCGGGGAGACCCGGCTGTGAACCCGGGCCCTTCCCGCCGCCGCGGGCCGGGCGAGCTGGCTCCGGCGGCCCGCGCACGCGGCCGGGGCAGACAGGCCGACAACCGGCTGTGCCTTCTAGGAAATTGCAATCGATTTGTACTGCACTTTTCGCTAATTGGGAGTTCAAAATTAAACTTTAATAAAGCATTTGTGTCGTCTCGTCTAATTGTGAAAGCTTCCATTCGTCCTGCTAGAGAGAACTCTTTAAAGTCTCCAGTTAATGGCGCTAAACTAGATTTCCTCCCCCAAGTCCCATTCCGTCAGCCGCCGTCGGCGCAGCTGGATTTCCGCGAGGTACAGATGTTGCTAATGGCAGCTTAAGCACGGATGGGCAGAGAGCATACGGAATGCAACATGTTGCCATATGCTTCCTTTAGCCTTTCACCTCGAGGGATATCAATCACATATATTCTGGGAGGAACTTAATGACTGTCTGAACAGCAAAATGAATTACCTGGGACAATTTATATCCCTTGACCTGATGCGTTATAACAACAGGGAGATAGCATCGCACCATTTCTGGGGGTATAAATGGAGTGACGGAGCCACATTTCAAACTCGATAACATCTATTTGTAGTCTGAGGGGCCCTGTCAAATCAGCCTGACTCTCAAAATCTGTTTCCGCGTTGCCTTCCGCCTACCCCTTCCCACAGCCAACATGCAGCGTTTATGAAGTTTAACAAAGCTGGTGTCTTGGAAATTGCTAATCAACTGACTAATCGATGTGGGTTGGGAGAACGGAAACTGCCTTTCACAGGTAGTTAATGTAAGTTAGCATCTTGAGGAACACCACATTTTAAACGTTAAAAACAAAAAAAGGACACCTAGCAAAAAAATTTTTTTTTCAATGAGTTGTTTCAATACAACGCCTAAGTCCACTAAAAAGATGAACTCTTCTTAAACTTTGAAAGTGAGTTAAGGAAAACAGTGCTAAGAAATATAAAACCTAGCAAACCTAAGTAGGACTTTCTCAGTCATTCAGTTTCTATACGCCAAGCCCATGCATTTACTGTGAATTTTAATCTGAGTCATGGCTATGATGGTTACGTGTAGTTAGTTTTGTTTTTCTTCCCCCTGAAGTTGTTGCTTGGGTCCTATTGGAATGATCTAACAATGTTTCTTGTCTTTTTAAATATTCTGGCCCATACTATTTCAGTTAATTTCCACTAACCTAAGATTATGAACATGATTGTCTTTCACTGTACCTCTTAATTTTCATTCAACAATGTAGATCACATTGAAAGATAACAATATAAGGGCATAAAAGTCAAATAAAATTTTTAGTCATATTTAATTTTACCTCTTGAGGGATATCTCAAAGCCAGAGTTAAACCACTAATTTTCTTGGCACTTTTAAAAATTAGTTTACATTAGTATAAAGAGGGAGTTATTGTTATATTTCTACACGTTTACAGCACATTCAAATCAATCTCACTTTCCCAAACTATTTTAAGCTTTTGCCTCCAACAATATGTAAGCCACATGCTTTCATGTGAACTGATAGACTAGACTAGAAAAATGCATAAAGTGCACATGAACAGTCTAAAAATGTATGTCCTTTCAGTAATACACATTTAAATGCCTCAACTACTTTGAAGGGTTATCCATCATGTCTTTTCAGAATGCTTTTGAAATCACAAGATGTTCCTCCCCTCTCGCTTTGTGATGACTGATGGTTTGTTACCTAGCACTCCAGTTCAGTCATTCTGTAAGTAAGATGTGTTGTATATGTGTGTAGCCAACAGTCTCATATAGATTGAAGTAAGATACACCTAGGTTATGGCAAGCTCTTTTCAGGGTTGTTTTTGGTCATCCTTGAGGATCTGAGGCTTTATTTTTGTTCAGCAGCATTCGTACTGCATTAGTTTTAACCAATATCAGGTGTAAGCTTGTTCATGAACCCCATGACTTGTGAATAGTCAGCCAGGATGTTCTCTAATCAGTCACACAGAACTTGCCTTCTAATGCTGTCATTGCCATGTGCAGATATTGCAGCTTTTTGTCAAGCCGAAGGGTTATTAAAGTGCTCCTCCTTCAAAAGCCAACCCAAAAGTCCAGCTGTACTTCATTTCAGAATTCAAATCCATTACTAAATCAAATTCCAAGTGGCACTGTTGGCTATTTCTCAAGTTGCAACATTGTATATATTTCATAAATGATTTCAGGCCATTTGTAGATATAAAGTATATGTTTTGGTATATGAAATGGCAACACATCCGATACATGTATCATATATATATATATATATATATATATATATATATATATATATATGGCTTAACAACAACATTGTATCATTGCTCAAAATGATGTGACTGGTTGCTAAAGAGAACCCCGTAGGTTGAAAGTACTAGACTTGTTACTATAAAGGAATAACTTTTCTGTTTTTTGAGAAAGCAACTCTACCTGCTTCTTTCAGGCTTAGTCTTCCATATTGCTAATCAGAGAATTTGAATAAGAAAATTTTTGGAAGCATGTTTGTGTGGGCCAAGGATAATTTTTTTTAACCCAGTGTTTCTGTTGCTTGCTGGTTTATGGCCTCTATCTTGAGTTGTCATGTGGGTTCTTACTGAAAATGAGAAAAAAAAAAACCCACCAAAATACTTAGGAATACGTGAAGTTCTCCATCTTTAGTAATTTTAATTGTGTCAAAATCCTATGTGCTTTCTGATCCTTACTCATACATCTGTAATTTTTATGATAGGCTAGGTGGGTGTTTTACTCAAGGTAGCATGAGATAGGTTGCAGATAGGCACTAGGCCTCTAATAGATAGCCCCATTCAAGTGAATAGAGTTGAGGGGACCCACCAGGGAGAGATAGGGCCTGTTTGTTTTCTAAATTCAAAACCCACTTTGTTGCAGTGAAAACTTGTTTATCTCTTTTGTAAGCATTTAATTTAAGAAATTTTTTAAAACTGTCAATCTGTAAATATTTAACCAGCCAAGCAGGAAACTGTCTTATTCTCAGCTCTATGCATCTTTGTTTTATCTTGGTTAGTGTGATTGCCATGTAAATACTACATAAAATTTTGACTTTGGTTGTTCATACTTTTTGACTGAAGATTGACAGGGGCTCTTTAATTAATCTGTTCTCTTTCATATTCTGTATTCAGATATTGAAATACAGTATTTTTACACATTTGTAAGATTGTGTTTGCATTTATTTAATTTATGTTTCTTTTTTTTTAAAGCATGTAGCCTTGAATGTTTGTTCTCATTTTTTTTTTTCACATCATTACTCTGGTACTGCTTGATGTAACTTGATTAGCTCCCTCCCCAGTCATGATTGGTAATTAAAATAGGCATTAAAATTAGTCACTTAGCAATTTTGCTGTTCAATTGGCAATTAAATTACTTAATTGCAATTAAAGTCCTAATTTTAATTGGCAAAATGATAGATGTAGATTTAAGATAATATGTATAAATACTTTAATAAGTGTCTATATAAGGATTACTTAATTACTCAACTTCAAGTTTATGCTGTTAACTTTAGAACTTTTAAGTGAGCAATGAAATTTATATTACATCTATTCAAAGGATATGGTAATTAGATTTATTACCTTTCACTATAAGGGCCCTTGCTATAAGTTACTTTTGTAGTGTTAAAATTGTAAGCTCTATAATTATAAATTATGATGAGGAAAAGGGCATACATGTCTTTGTTTTAATATGTCAGTGGTTTATTTTAATTTTTCATTAACTGAGAAATGCTTATCCAACTGGTTTGAAAAACATTTTTAAAATTGCCTTCTTAGTCATTGAAACTAGAACAAAAACTAGCCTGCTGTGATTTACAGATGAAAACTGCAAAGTATTTACATTTTCTCTGTCTGAATGCTGTTATAATACTTTTAGTGTTATTGTTATTAGCTACTATTAAAGTTTCAAATGCATTTTATATTAGTGCATAGCTGCTTATTTTCAGGACCTTTAAAATATGTTATAAGAATGCTCTATTTTAATATCTCCCATGATTAGTGAAATCAGCAATGAAATCTAAAACCAAAGTTATCCTTTTTTGCCTAATGAATAAGAATTGTTACTTAAGCAGACTTTAAGTAGTTTTATTTTAAAGCAAATATTTAGGCGCTAGCCACTGTGAGTGAAGTATTATAGAAAAGATGAAAGATTATTATGCAAAATACTTTTTGAGTGGCATGAGGCTTTACCATATGTTCAGTTTTATCATTTTAATTTGTAAGTAGATACTTTTAGAAAGAGTGCTGTTTACTTCTGTACATCTTAACACATTTCTAGAACTGAGTTGTGAATCAAAGTAAGAACGTTTTAAAGTCCAGGCGTTAGTTTTTAGTGGGGGATAAACGAACTGAGTATAAGCTATTAACTACCCCAAATTCAACTATCAAGGAAGCAACTGACTTGTTCTCTAGGCATTCTGTAGGAAGGGAATAATTTACTTTTAATTGTGAACAAATTAATATTAACTGATTAATACCTTACCAATGCAAATGATATTGCAAATACCAAGCAACCACAAAGAAAATCAGTATTAAAATTTATCTTGTATTTTGAGAAACAGATTTCAGTTTTTTTGTGACAATTTCTTTCTTCTAGTACTGGTGTAACTCTGCCTGAATGGCAATGACTGCTGTGAATGAAAGTTTGGCAAAATGTAATTTAAGATGCATATTTTACTTTGATATTTACAGTAAGTTCCACTAAGCAATCTTTAAATTAAGTGCCTTAATGTTGCCTCTACTCCTAAGGTATCACAGATATGCACTGTGCCTGTATTGTAAGGTCTACTCTGAATTCATTTGAAGAGAATAGTGAAATAAATCCCTAGAGGCCTCCTTCCCATGCATTAAAATAGAAAATCCTATGGGATTACATCCATGTTTGCCTTCTAAATTATACCAAAAGCTCAATTTTATTAAGTATCATCTGCTTAGCTATGCATAAAATAAAATACTTGGGTTTAGATGTGATATATGTATTTGTATTGATTGTAATGAAAATACACTTTCTATACATGTGCCAATATGTTCTACTTGATGTGTGTTAATATCATAAAAGATGATATGGCTACATTATCTTCCTAAATGCTTTTGAGGTCATACAATTGCACTTAAGAGTAAGAACAAATAATTTAGTAGAATTCTAAAGAGGAGCTCCTTATAGACTTTTGCTCCCACATAGTTTGAATTACCAAGAAAATAGACCTTTATTGTGGGTGTAACTTTACACATTTATACATGGTAATAATTTAAAATTATATCAGATGCTGGGTCCTGAAAAAAAACATTGCTGTCATTTTAATTGAGTTATACTTTATTTGAACTATTTCTGTGTAAGAATGCAGTAGGTTTCAGTCATATAAATGCAGAACTTCAGTTTCTTTTAGCCTAAAGCATCGTTTTAGCGTTTTTCTGAAAGGTTGTTCAGTTCTACATTTTGATTCCATTATATGTGTAATTAAACCTCTATGCACAAAAGCATTCTCTTATGTACTAGCAAATACACCCACAGGAATCCTCTCCTAAACTATAATTTATTTAAACATGTAATCATAGGATTTTAAAACATGCTTTCATTTTTTCCAAACTATATGCCAATTCGAACTGCTTGGTGATAAAATGAGGGATTTTTATTACGCTCTTGATCCTCCCCGTCCCGCCCTCCCCCCCCCCCCCCGCTGTGACCTAACAGTAACTTAAACACCGGCAGGAGGAAATAAAGAAAATCCATTGTGAACCTAATCCCATATGTCGAACTGTTTCCCTTTGGAGAAAATAGAGAATAAAAGATTTGGTCGTTGTTTATGAATCGCAGCAGAATATAAAATATTTGGGCCTGCAACATTCGGTCCTTCAACTTAGCCTAGATAGTAAATAGCTAATTTGGAGTGTGTGTGTGTGTGTGTGTGTGTGTGTGTGTGTGTGTGTGTGTGTGTGCACGCGCGCGCGCGCGTGCCTGTGCTCCTGTAAGAGAAATTCTCTTCACCACTGTGGAGTCAGGCCCCCTACTGACGGATCAGTCAATTACAGACAGGCAGTGTCCCCAGACTGGGAGGCTTCTGAACCTAGTGGGTAAACAGCAGTCTTGATATTTAGAGCAGGGCCCTTCCTTACACCTTCGGATCGGTGTTTTGGATCCTTTCTCTCTGAACCTTAGCCCAAAGTCCAGCCCAAGACGTAGCTCATGCAAGAACTAGTTTAAGCAAGTTCATTACAGCCGGTGTGTTTTCCTAAAAAATGCTAACCCTTCCTAGGAACCAGAATAAGAATGTGAAGAGAGGCAGAAAAGAAAATCCCCCCCTTTCTCTCCTTTTAATGCTATATGTAATAACTCCTTTGTCACTAGCTGCTGTGGAAACTGCTTTTAGCTATTAGGTGCATTAAGACTGGAGCAAAGGCTCTTAAGTAAGACGCCACAATCGACAGGTTGCTGGTAGAGAAGATTTTTTTTTTTTTTGTCATCATAATAGTTTTCTTGTACCTTCCTTTCAGACACTCTGTAGAACACTCTCTTTGGTAAGGAAATTTTCATATTGCTTTCCGACTCCAGCCCAATGGAATACATTTTTAGTGGTCAACACAGAGGCAGAGAGCCCTGTATCTATTTAGATGTGAGCGTTTGTTGTTTGCAGCCTTGTGGTTACGACCTTCAAGTTTTCTCTGCCCCTGTTCTCCTAGAACTGTATTAAAAAATAATATCTGCCACCCCGGCGTGGCCAAGCTTGAGCTTCCGACTGTCTGAAAATAGCTGCCGGGGAGCCTGGCCCACCGCGGGGATCAAGGAAAGCTCCCCCAGGCCGCGCCCTGCGCGCGCGCGGAAGGGGAAGGGAACCCGGGAGGGCGCCTCTGAGCTGGAGTTGCTGCTATTTTGGGCCCAGCCTGGCCGGTGCGTCAATGCCTGCGCCCCTGCGTCACCGCCACCCCCACCCCCTTCCTTCTCCACTGCTCTCCCAACTCTCACTTTTTCCCTTTCGTTCGCGTGGAATCGCTCCTGCCCACGGGGCGCTGACGCTGCCGAGCTCAAACTAATAAACTATTCTTCACCATGCTCCCT
>NC_143520.1:24105957-24186227 GCF_031878675.1 Megascapheus bottae
ATTGTTTTCACAAAAAAATGCACTGAAGTAAATTATGCATTACAATGCCTTCAATACCTATGGAAATGGATCGTCTGTCTTTAAAAAAATATTCCTGATTTTTTATGTCTAGAATTCTTTTATTTCAACTTAAGACTTATATTTCAACTTGAATATTGATTCCCTTCAATGGAATATTTCTCGGTATAATGAAGGTTACTTATGACAAACCCATAGCGAGCATTATACTTAATGGAGAAAAGCTAAAGCTATTTTCTTTAAAATCAGGAACTAGATGAGGATACCCACTCTCTCCACTCCTCTTTAACACAGTATTAGAATTCCTAGCCAGATCAATAATGCAAAAAGCAAGCATAAAGGGGATCCAAACAGGGAAAGAGGAAGTGATTCTGTATTTAAAGAACCCTATAAACTCCACTCTCGAGGTCCTTGAGCTGATTTGAAACTTTGGCAATGTAGCAGGACATAAAATTAACCCTAAAAATCAACCACCTTCCTATACGCCAACAGTGAGAGGATTGAGACAGAAATCAGGAAAGCAATTCCTTTTTGCGATAGCCTCAAAGAAAATAAAGTACCTAGGAATTAGCTTAACTAAGAATGTAAAGGACCTTTATGATGAAAAACTTTAAAATCCTGAAAAAGGAAATTAAAGCAGAACTGAGGAAATGGAAAAACCTCCCATGCTCCTGTATTGAAAGAATTAACATTGTGGAAATGGCAATCCTGCTAAGGGCTATCTACAAATTCAATGCAATACCCATCAATATCTCAATATCATTTTCTAGAGAAATAGAAGAAGCAATCCAAAATATCATATGGAACAATAAAAGACCCATATAGCAAAAACAATTCTTAGCAGAAAGAACAGCACAGGAGGAATTTCAATACCAAACTTTAGACTCTATTACAGAGCTGTAGTACTAGCACAAGAACAGGCCTGAGCACTAATGGAATAGAACTGAAGACTCAGAAATCAACCCCCAGATCAATGGCTACCTAATCTTTGACAAGGAAGCCAAAAAAATAGAATGGAAGAAAGACAGCCTCTTCAACAAGTGGTGCTGGCAGAACTGGTTAAGCAACTGCAGAAAATTAAAAGTTGGATACTTCTATGTCACCCTGATCCAGGATTAATTCAAAATGTATCAAAGACCTCGAAGTAAAAGCAGATACACTGAAAACTTTACAAGAAGGAATCAGAGATTCACTAGGTCTCCTTGACACAGGTCGAAAATTTCTTAATAAATATCCAGAAACACAACAAATTAAAAAAAATTTGGACAAATGGGACTGCATTAAAATGCAGAGCTTCTGTATGGCAAAAGACATAGCTGATTTTTTTTTATCCAGATTGGCTTTTATTTTTCTCTCTTTCTTTTACTTCTATTTCCTTGTTTAGAAAAAGAAAAGCCAAACATATTAATTAATTCCATAATTATGTTTAAATTTTTCATATTCAACTGGTTATCATTCTCACTTCCAGAAATATTTCTCCTGACATTAAAAGAAAGTAGTATTTAATTATTTAATTATTTATTAGCTGTAGATTAAAATGTTAAGTACTTGCCTAATACATGAATGGCTCAGGGTTCTATCCTCTGACCACTCAAAGCAGTTCATTTATATTTTCTATACAATTATGACCCATGAAGATCACTTACTAGGTGAATCATTTCAGAATTGTAAGTTATCTGTCATTATGTACCAGTCCATTAACAAAAAATAGAACCTACACAAAGACACACAAAGCAAAAAGAAGATTTGGAATGATTAAAAATAAATCAGAGAACAATATGGTAGAGGAGCATGAATGAAGCAAAACAATATTTACAATGATCATAATAAATGAGGCAGAATTCAGGGTAAGGAAGGAAAGGAAGGAGGAAGGAAGGAAGGAGAACCAGAAATAAGAAGAGATATGTTTTTCTTTGTGTGTGTGTGAGAAAGTAGGAAGTAAGACAAGAAGAAGCAGTGAGGAAGGAGGAAAAGAAGAATTTAAACAAAAGGTAAAAAGTAATATCAAAATATAGTTTCTATGAGTAATATGCATATATCTGAAAAGAAAGTTAAAACTTTTTTGCAAGATTCTTAATGATATAAAATATGAAAAGAAAAATACTAGTAGTTGAACACATATAATTACTATAAATGATAAAATGTATCTTATGAAAAGGAAAACAGACAAAGCAAATTAGAAGGCAATGCTCAAATAATAATACTCAAAATGTTAGTATTTGTGCTTTTAAAGGGAGTCGTTAATCAGCTTGTAGTCCAGAAAAAATAAATACATAAAATTATAGATTTCTGAGAAAGTAAAACTAATGAAAAATAATATCAACATTTCTAGAAAAAATGAGTCAACACAAAATTGTTGCAAGGATTTATTGCCAATTGGAATTTATTTCAGGAAAACAAACATAGCCCAACAATGAAAAAGTCAACACATATGTTTTACCATATGAACATGACAAAGGGACAGAGACAACTCACTATCTTCCTTTTACATATATTTTAATGTTATTACTAATGTGTTTCACAGAGGGACGCCCATTTCATAAGTCAGGTAATGAGTATGATTCTTTTTTGGACAGTTGTCACCCCTGCCTTCATTTTCCACCAGTTCCCTCACACCCACCCTGCCAGTTGCGTGTGAGTGTCTATTACATTGTTTGACAGTGTGCTTGTTTATTTAAAGTGCTTTATACTGTCAAAATAAATATTTATATCACTAGACGTTTTTCTTTGAATATTGTTTTCATGGAAATCCATAGATTCCATTATTTCTAAACATTTTCCCTAAATTATTTAGCTAATGTATCTTTGTTGTTAAAAGAGACATTTTATAAGCTTATTTGTAATGACGTAATAGAAGCAACTTGCTTAGAATTTTGTTGTTGTTGTTGTTATTTATAGTGACAAAAATGTGCCAGTATTTTTGCCTTTTGCAAAATGTAGAAAGAAATTTTTGGTCAATATATTTTCAATAATTGTATATTTTCCATATCAGTAAGTATATATTTTCCATAGGTTTGTGAAAAGAAGACATGATTTCTACTATCAAAACATATTATTAGGGGCCTGGAGAATAGCCTAGTGGCAGAGTGCTTGTCTAGCATGCATGAAGCTGTGGGTTCGATTCCTTGGTACCACATACACAGAAAAAGATGGAAGTGGTGTTGTGGCTCAAGTGGCAGACCAATAGCCTTGAGCAAAATGTTCAAGGACAGTGCTCAAGCCTCAGGACTGGCAAAAATTTTTTTTAAAAATGTAAAAAAAACCCCACAGAGTGCAAACTCATTCAACCACTATGGAAAGCAGTATGGCAGTGCCTCAAAAGGCTAAACACAGAACTCCCCTATGACCCAGCAATCCCACTACTTGGCATTTACCCAACCATCCAGAATCTAGGGCATATTAAATCCACTAGCACAACAATGTTCATTGCAGCATTATTCACCATAGCAAAGATATGGAACCAACCTAGATGCCCCTCAGTTGATGAGTGGATCAACAAGTTGTGGTATTTGTACACAATGGAATTCTATGCTGCTGTCAGAAAAAACGACATCTACCCATTTGTTAGGAAATGGAAAGACTTAGAAAAAATCCTATTAAGTGAAGTAAGCCAGACTCAAAGGAACTTATGCTCCATGGTTTCCCTCATTTGTCATAATCAGTAGAAACCGTGGGCTCTCCTAGCAGAGATCTGCAATAGAGCAAAATCTTGATACATAAGGCCATATAGTATGAAGCTAATTGAAAGGACCTCCAGGATATTGAAACAAAAGCCATATAACGAATGATTGTTGTCCTTAATGTACTATGTTATCTCTCATCTCCTTTGCTGTCCCTTGGGTATCTCATATTGTTACAGTATCTCACTTTGTTATCTGATATATTGAATTTATTTGTATTTGGTTATTTGAAATTTGATAGGGAAGGGGGGAAAACCAAAAGGGGGGTGGGGGGGGGGAGATGAGGGAGGTGGGGGGAGGGTAATGGGTACCAAGACATGTGAAAGGGTATCAATGTAAGTGAATTAATGCACCTTCTATCTGGCAAATATCATGCAACCCTTTTATTAATTACAATAAAAAATATATTTTAAAAACCCACAAAATAATATCAAGACAAGTAATCAAATAAATAAATTTACTATAATCTCAGTAATATTGGCGGCATTCCATGTTACATACCCTGATATTCATGTGTTACACTTAAAAAATTGTAGCCCTTAATAAGAACATAAAATTATTTCCAAAAATAATTGTTAACGATAAAAAAATTATAATATGCATTTTTCTTTTGTGCTGAATTTAATTTCACTTTTAATACTATGTAGAAATATATAAACATTTCCTTAACCTATGAGAAAAGATAAGGCAATGTTTAAGTGTTAGAAACAATTCATTATAGTTCAGTAAGAATATATCTTTAAATTCTGAATATTCTTTTATGAGACACAGTCAATTAAAGTTCGGATTTGTAAATGGGCCAGGGACTATTGCTTGGTAGTAGATCATTTGTCTGGTATTTAGGAAGCCTTGGTTTTTGTCTCCAGCACTGAACACATGCACAAAAATGAGCTAATTAACTTATAATTCTAAATAATGTTAATGACATGAAAAAGAGACACATAAAATTATGTAAGTTTTTTAAACTCCTTCATTTTCAATACTTAATTTTTTAATAAAATAATTTATTAACATTGATTGTTACATCATATTTCAAATGATGTATATACATTTTAATTAGATTGTATAGATGTAAAATAGTTCTGAAGAAAACATGTTACTTAAAAAAGCTGCAGTTTCTTCTTGAGAGTAATTTTTTTTCATTGCTTTACTATTTTATCTGAATTTCTACTCCTATATATTATCCTAATATCCTAAAATGACTTTAAGATGATTTAAATTTGCTGATAAAGTTGAGTTTTAAATAACACTGCTCTTATTTTGGAGACATTTCTAGTTTTGCTACCTGATTTATAGTAAGTCACTCCATTAAAGCTGCAAATCTTTTTAAAAAGCTTTATTTCCTGTCAGATTGATTTCTTTCAAGTTTTTAGGAGTTGCTATCCTGAAATAAGCATATTTGTAGAACTTGAATATCTCAATTTCAATACAATGATCTATTATAAAATAGAAATGGAGAAAAAATCTACTGAAAAATTTTATCCAATAAAGAGAAATTAGTGGGCACTGTCCATGAACCTCTCTGTGCTCAAGGCTAGTGATCTATCACTTGAGCCCCAGCACCACTTCCAGATTTTTCTGTGTATGTGATACCTAGGAATCTAACCTAGGGCTTCCTGCATGCTAGGCAAGCACCTTACTTCTAGGCCACACTCTCAGTCCCCAAAGAAAAGTTTTTGCATTTAAACATACTTGAAAGGGGATAATCTCATAAGAATTATACAGTATAATTGAAAAGGAAAAACAATTTCAAAAAACATAGTGTTTTTAAAATGAATGATCATAAATTAATAAATATATTTAGTATTATGTCTCTGCTCAGAAGGGTTACAATGATGTGTTCACCTAATTAATTTAAATCTTGCTTTTTACTAACAATAATTTTTATCTCATTTATTGCTTTTTGTGTTTCAAATAGCTCTGTAATTTACCTATCACCTTATTGGGCTGTGACTGGGAGATATCTTAAATGCAATTAGTGTTGTTAGCATATCAACATATCCATGTCTCTATTACTGTGGATATAAGTTAGCAATCTATTTAAAATATGTAATAACCTATGCCTGACTCGCACAAAACCTAGGGTAAAAGCAGTTTTTTTTTCATCTTTGCTTGTTCGAAATAAATTTCGATTACTTGAGTACTGCATCAAAGCAGTACAGACAAGAAGCAGAAAGACTTCGTACATCTGCTAAAATGCAAATGGTCTGTGCTGACCACCAATGGCAAAGTGCAAAGGATTCCACCACTGACTACATTTCCAGATTTTCAATTCCCTTTCCAGATGGTACTGCAGAAGGCTGAATGGAATGGAGGACATTTTTAGCCAAATCATGAAAAAAAAATTCTATTCCAAGAAGAAAACATTTATTCTGAGTAGAGACATGTGACATGGAAATCTTAGGCTGGGCTCCTGCCACCCAGTAGTTGCCATAAATAGCAGTAGTAGTAAGCACACCTGCTTACCATTCGGTGCCCTCTTGGTCAAGGGTATATTCCTTCTCAAAGACAGAGAGTGGCAGAACCACTTACAAGTAGCAGCAAGGAAGCTTTCATGGCACATAAAGCAACTTACAAACCACTGCATTTTCCAATCGCTTTCCCCCAACATTTTTGGTATCCTTCTAGGTACATAAAACTTAGTAAGGAAGTTATAGTCATCAGAATATATTAAAACCATATATGTGTAAATTGAAGTGATTTTTTTAGATATTAATTTTTGGTATAGAGAAAAGAAAGGACCATGAATAAATGAGGAATCAGAAAGTTCAGAGAGTTAAAAAAAAATCAAACATTTTCAAATCCAAAGAAAATATCAAGTTTATATGCTAATTTTATATTATCATTTAATGGTTTTCAGTTTTGTAGAATAGACAGAAAATGGTTACATATTTATTAGAAAATTGATTTCAATAAGTCATTTGGCACATCACATCAAATGGATGGACTATAACAGAAGTGTGCATTTGTAGCTCTTAGGCAAAAATATCTAAGAAAATGTAGAATTACAAGCTCTTTATATCTGCATAATGTCAGAGCCAAGGATAAAATTAGGCAGCCTCCCTAAAACTAGGAAAATAGGTTTTTATCTTTTTGACCCACCTTCTTTTTGTGTTACTCATTAATCTAAAGCAACCAGGGTAAAGACATCCAGGAATGTCAGCCAAGTTCTCTGAATAAGAAAAGTTGATTATTTTAAAAATATACCAGAAGTGACCAAGAAGAGTACAGTGCAAATATTGGTAACTTTTTTCAATTGAATTTTATTGTCAAAGTGCTCTATAGAGGCATTACAGCTGCATTGTCAGGTAGTGATACTCCTTCCCATGTTTTTCTCCCACTTTCCTTCCCCCCCCAATCTTGATTTTTTTCCCCTTCCTTTCTTTGTTTCAAATAGACAAATAAAACACATGAACCAGGTACCAAAGTCAGGTACAGTAACAACATGAAATAAGTCATAGGGGGAGGAGAGAGAGAGAGAGAGAGAGAGAGAGAGAGAGAGAGAGAGAGAGAGAGAGAGAGAGAGAGAGAGAGAGAGAGAGAGAGAGAGAGAGAGAGGGAGAGAGAGAGAGAGAGAGAGAGAGAGAGAGAGAGAGAGAGAGAGAGAGAGAGAGAGAGAGGGAGGGAGGGAGGGAGGGAGGGAGGGAGGGAGGGAGGGAGGGGGAGGGGGAGAGGGGGAATAATTGCACACAGTAGGTTAAGAACACAAAGACAAGAGCATAGAAGTCTCTATAAAGTTTCATTGTTCCTTTGCTTATTTTAGTTCAAAGCAAATACATTTTTCAAAAGAGGTTAGTGCTTTATCAACATTGAGGGTGATCTTACTTGAATACCAACTTCAGAATATAGAAAATACCAAAAAGGATACCATGCATCACAGATAAAGACAGATCATGAATGTAATGCTACGTATATGATCTAAAAAGGAGAGAGGGAATTAATGTAGCACATCATTATTTTCTAGTCATTTGAATAATATGCCATTTGGTGTTTTTGTCACAGTTTGTAGCCCTAGAAATATTAATCTCTTTCCATGGACCCATCTTTCAGAGAGTCTCTACTGTACTAATCCTTTATCCATTCTCCAGCCTTCATGAATGCAAAGAGACAAACCCCTAAGTAGGCACCCAAACAATTAAGACATTATGGAAAAGGGTACCTGCTTAAACTAGAATGCTTGTAGAGATAAGAGAATAGTTTTGGATTTGCTAATGATGTATGCATGAGAAAGGAGGTGCTGGGGCAGAGAGGCAAGTTGTACTGGAAGACATCCTACAGAAGAAAAGAAATTCTTCCGAGTCCAGCAAACAATACATTATAGGCTTCCATCTGCTAGAATCCAGTTCTCTCATCTTGTATTTCTGGTGAAATATGTAATATAATTATATAATTAATGTATTATTATTTAATAATTATAATACAAGGTAAAGAACAAGGAATCATTATTAATCAGCAAAGCTGCTTAAATTTAGCCCACTGGAATCATACAATTTTTCATTGACAGAATTATAAAATATTTTTTGAAAGTCACTTTATTTACAGATGTGAATTTTAACTATATGTATGCGTATGTTTTTTTAATCTCCAAATGAAGAAAGATGTGTTCATCCTTAGAAACTGTACCCTCTCTCTTTTCCTGTGTACATATTTTAGGGGCATCAGAAAATAAGTTCCTTCATTAATTGAACTGTTCACTCCTGTATCATTGTCATTAGTCTTCCTGTTTAATAATATCATGTCTATCAAGCTAAATACTGTTTACATATCCATGTGATCACAGAAAGAAAATTTGTTTCTCCTCATTAAAAATAATGATTTTTTAAATTTAATCAGGAAAACAATCTTTGTAAAGTAAGGGCAAATTTAACAAACTGTGTTGTGCTTCCACATTCATCAGAGACCATTTAATAAAATTATTATACTCATTAGTGTATATCATGATCAAAGTCATATGTCCTGAAGATCACCCCTTAATTTTATGTCTATGATCAATCCAATGTTACAATAAGTGAAATAATATAGATTTATTTCATCTTGTTTTTTTCTTACCTATTTTAATTGTTCCTTGTGTAAGTATATATTTATTTGAACATAACTTAAACAATGCCATACAAAATATAACATTCAAATGTTCTTTTAGTTTGGAGGGACAGCAAGGAAAGAGACTGAAGTTGAAATAACCACTTATTGTAAATAGTTACATTCTTTAGTCAGGCCTCAGTGCTAGCCAAGACCATAGGAAATGACTATTCATCAGAGCTACTTAAGCTCCTGAAAGTTGAAAGCAGTGACTTGGTAATTACCATTTACCTGCTGAGCTCATCTAGTCATTTTCTGGAACTTAGCAATGTCTTGCATTACACATGCACACACTGCACCATCATTTATAGATGCAATGAGAAAGAAAAACCTAAGAAGATGAGTCTTTGGGAGAAGAAAAGGCATATAACAAACACAAAAATTAGAACACTCGGGAATAAGGTAAATACTGTGAGTAAGAACTGGGAATGAGTCAAATATTGGATTAAGACAAATACTGCTGCAGATTCCAATGTCAATTCTGACAGTGCTTGTAAGATTGGATTGTGTTGACAGTCAAAGATGAACAGCTAAAGCAGAAAGCAAAATAAAATAAAACAGAATAATAAAAAATCTCTAGGATAGAATTCTATTTAATTAATTTTCTTACTCAAATGACTTAAATTATTATAAATAT
This sequence comes from Megascapheus bottae, assembly GCF_031878675.1. Taxonomy (NCBI): domain Eukaryota; kingdom Metazoa; phylum Chordata; class Mammalia; order Rodentia; family Geomyidae; genus Megascapheus; species Megascapheus bottae. The sequence continues at coordinate 24,115,372 of NC_143520.1, forward strand.
AAATTTACACACAGATATTTATATCTTTAGTAGTAATCAAGGCTAATAAATTGATGGAATTAATTTAAATGGATAGCTAAGATAGCTAAAGACATTTGTGCCTCTAAACCATTTTATTTTGTTTTTGTTTTGTTTTGGTTTGGTTAATAATAGCTGCTAAAAGGCCAGGAGTGTGGCCTAGTGTTAGAGTGCTTCCCTAGAATTCACAAAGCCCTGGGTTAGATTCTTCCATACCACATACACAGAAAAAGCCAGAAATGGTGCTGTGGCTCAATTGGTAGAGTGCTAAACTTGAGTATCAAGGACAGTGCTCAGGCCCTGAGTTCAAGCCCCAGGACTGGCAAAAAAAAAAAAAAAAAAGGAAAAGGGAAAAAAAAAGCTACTAAATTATCTACAATTATCTACATGTCACATCTATAAAGAATATTAATGATAAACTACAGAAAAATACTTGGACTATTATCCCTCAAAACCTCACATTATACATCATTTTATTCCAAACATTCTGATATATTCAATTGTAAAAATATGATTATTGTTCTTTCTCTGAGAAACTGGTTCTTGGAAGATACTGGGAGAGACAGATTCATAGAGAAGTAAAGGCCTAGATTCTGAAATCAGCTGAGTTTAAACTCAAAATCTACCTGTCCTTAGTCAACTTGAGTTACCTTTGCAGAAGGGTCCCTAGCTATCTTACTAGCATTCCCATTTGCAGTTAAAAAAAGAAAAAGGATATTCCTAAGCAGTCAAAAGTCAAACAACAAAAAAGAATCAGACTTTATTCTATTTTATTTTGGTGAGTCGTGGGACTTGAACTCTGGACCTGGATGTTGTCCCTGAGCCCTACCCTGGGGGCCACAGCACCACTTCCGATTTTCTACAGGTGAATTGGAGATAAGAGTCTCATGTTCTTTAGTGCCCATGCTGGCTTTGAACTGCAATCCTCAGATCTCAGCCTCCTGAGTAGCTAGGATTACAGGCATGAGCCACTGTGCTCTGCTCCAGATTTTATTTTTATGAATTGTTTTGAGAATTGAATGAGTTGTTTTAATGCTCCTAGCAGTGTTTTCTACATAAAAAATGATTCAAAATCTTATCTAGAATATCTTAACAATTGAAATGTGTCCAGGATTAACATAACAGGATTAACAGGATTAACATAATGTGTCAGAATAAAAAAAATTCATGTTTCAAAGTTGTGGACATGGTCTTGGAGATATAAACATAACTACATAGACATAAAAATCTATGATGGGCTATATACTCTATAGACAATGTTTTATTTCATATATTAGTATGTATCTATTACATAAAAACCCTCAGCTTAATTTTAATTATGTTCCAAAATCTATGTGCCATTGATTTTATATAGAGATTCCCTTCTTGAATACTTATTTGTTAAACATGACATTTGAAATATGATGTAAAAATCAATGTTAATAAATTATTTAATAAATAAACAAATAAATTAGGGTTATGGGAAGGGAGTTTGGCTAGTGCTTGGCTAGCATGCATGAAGACCCGGGTTCAATTTCTCAGTACCACATACATAGAAAAAAGCCAGAAGTGATGCTGTGGTTCAAGTGGTAGAGCTGTAGCCTTGAGAAAGTCCAAGGATAGTGCTCAGGCCCAAGACTTAAGCCCAGGACTGGCAATGAAGTTAGTGTTACTTAAATTTTTTTGAGGAAAGTAATGACTGAACACATAAAATATTTTATCTATAGATGAAGGAATGCAATGTAAATCGGAAGAGCCTGTACATACTTATTTATTTTATTGTAGGGGTGATACAAAGGGCTTACAGTTATATTCATCAGATAGTGGGTATATTACTTCTTGAACATCATTACCCCTTCCCATGTTTTTCTTCCACTTTATCTCCCCCACCCCTTCCCACTCATTTTGTTTTTCCCTTACCTTCCCCTTTTCAAGTAAACAAATAAACTTTTATACAATATACCAGGTGCCACATTCAGATACAGTAACAACATGAGGTAAACCACAAGGGGAAAAGAAAATAAATAGCTTCACAAAGTACATTAAGAAGAACAATCACAAAGATAAACCTCTTCTGTCATATGGATACTTTTACTGTTTACTATTATCATCCACTACTACTACAAAGGATGTTTAATGAAATAATTACATAGATGTATGCAAAGTAACAGTTTCAACAAGTTCTCTTCTCTACTCTATGTGGACACTTTTGTATATATATATATAATTTTTCTTTGTTGTAAATAGGCAAATGCCTTCATTGCTCCATATTCAGAGTTGTAGAAATTTTTCCAAAAGGAAAATTGTTAGATGAGAAATCAACAATGGAAAATTCCAGATGGGAAATCCTTAGACATAGCTCTCTGAATTCCAGAAATGATGTTGTCAGGTTACATTCCATGTAGATCTATTGATACACTGACACAAGCAGCTTTTCATTATTTTCTGCTGAATAGACCTGAAATATAAAAACATTTCTGGTGTTTATTAGCCATTGACACATACATTTAGTATGAATTTTAAAGGAAATATAATACAGACACAAGGTGGCCTACATGTAAAAAAGCTTTAGATGTCTTTATGACTTCCAAACCATTTGAATGTTCCTTTCTCCAGTAGTAGGGAAATATGAAAATCTGTAGAATCAAGTCAATATTAGACTAGACTTTCAATGTGTTACCCTGTCCTGCAGACCAGGCATGCAGACACTCCTGTGTGCCACACCAAGACATAGCCTTTATCTCCCACTTCAGCTTGCTTTGGTACACCAAAAACATGTTTTTAAAGTTTATGCATGCAAAATTTTATCTTTAATTTAAGAGCACTAAATGTTGGGATAAGTTTAGTAGATTTTCCATCAATCAAACTAGCAATAGCAGGTACTGTTTTCTCTGTCTGTCAATTTCTGTATCTGTCTGTCTAATCATCTATCTGTCTGTCTTCCTGTCTGTCTGTCTCTTTTTCTGTGTGTGTACATGTGTGTATATGCACATACATGGGAAACAAACCCAGACCTTCATGTATGATAGAAAGGTCCTCTACCACAGAGTCATATCCCCACCTCAAAAATACCAAATTTTAATCATCATACACAGTTGGGATTGAGATTTTTGTGTCTTCTAAAGGGAGATAGTATTAATATCCTGCAGTTTTCACCTCCATTTCCCATTTCCTGCACAGTACCCCAGCTGAAAGTTTTAAATACTTGTTGGATTTTAATCTTAAATATTATCGACCACAAAATTCTAGGTTAAAATTTAGGAGTTAAATTTAGCACTGGTTATCCCAACTGATGAGAAATCTCCAACCAAAATGACTTCTTCTGTATGTTTTTTTTTCTTTTCCTCCTTCACCCCTCTGCCTTGTAGCACATGTGAACATCTTCATTTCTTTCATTGCTTTCTTGGACCATGCTGTCTGCAGCACACTCCTCACTCTTCCTGCATTTAGTTTATGGCCCACATGCTCTCTAACGCTCAAGGACAGCACCCAGGCCCTGAGTTCAAGTCCTAGGACCACACAAAAATTGAAAATAAATTATTGACAGAAGATTGACACTATGAACATCAAAACCCCAGCTGTCCTTTTCAATTTGTGCCCAATAACGCATTTACATATGCTACATGCTTCAGCTGGCTGTACTTTGCATAATTCCCTGTAACTTTTTCATTCTTTGTAATCTCTCAATATTTTATTATTCCCTATTTTTTTTTACTATATTTGGAGGCCCACATAAAAGCAGTTCTCTCATCATAACACTCTCCACTCCTCCTTCAAAGAGTAACTTAGTTTCTTTCTTTCTTTTTTTTTTTGTAATGTATAGAGGGATTACAGTATAGTCACCAGATTGTAGGTGCATTACTTCTCATCGTTTCTTTCTTTAATTATTATTTTATATTAAACTGTTGTACAAAAACTTCCAGTTCTATAAGTCAAGTTGTAAGTATAATTCTCCTTGACCACCACTTCCATTATTCTCCCTCATCTTTCCCCATTCCATCTGTAACCTCAAGTTAGGTGGTCCAATTTTTTCATATTATATATTGAATATATGGCTATTTGCTGATTCTTCTTCCATTTGTGTGCTCCCTCTCTCTCCTGGACCTTAATACCTTAGCAGCCACTGAAAGTGGAGACTGTAGGATTCTTTATTTTAGTTATTTTTCTTTATACCGTTTTTCCGTTAGTAAACTGGTAGTTTCTTAAGGCAGAGATTGTGGTTTAATATTACTTGTGCTTCCCCCAGGAGTAAGCCTAAGTTCTTTTCTGAATTAGGCATGCTTGTGTTCATGAATGCAGAGTCTTTAATGAAGTAATATATTTTTATTTGGGAAATAAAAAATCCTTTTGTCTCATGGTAAAAAAGTAATTTGAGCAAGATTGTACAGCTTGTCACTGACAAAGCTGAATCAGATTACAAAGAGCAAAGAAAAAGAAGAAACAATGAACATTTTTTATATTCAAGCTTCAAGTGCTCTATTAGGATTTTGTTCTGTAAGGAGTCAATAGAATAAAGCTTCCTAAAAAGGCAGATAATGAGAATATACAAATATTTTAAAAGTTAGCATACCTTTGAAACTTTAACCATTATTTAAACTCATGTGATCAGTGCTTCTGTTGTTGAAAATAAAACAAGCTGACATACATAGACAATTTTCTTTTTCTTGGAAATTTCAATTTTATGGCAGCTGAAAAGAGTCAGTAATTATGCAAGGATCAATTAGCTTGTTTGTGGATTATCTGCACCCTGTAGCTTCTTCCTCTGTACTTTCCTCCTCATTCCCTTCCAGGCTTTTGGATGAGCCACCTGAGCAACAAATGAAAGGAGTGCTAAAAAGTTGTTTTTTTTTTTTTAAAAGAAACAACAACACTGTAAGCCATCTTTTAAAGAAAATGTTACTATTATTAATTGTCTGAAACATTTGTGCAAAACATCAGTCATCAGTTACTTGGGCCAAACAATAATTTATTTCCCAATAGTTTCAAAAGTACTTAACTACTCAATTGTTTTATCTTGTAAACTCAGGATTGTTGACTAAGCTGATGTAGCAATAATAATTAAAATCAACACGGGAAGGATATTCAATATTTTATTACTTGACATCATCCTACATATTCACAATGTCCTATGTGCATGTTGAAGAAACTTTAGAGAGGTTTTAGGTGACCTTTGAATGTCAATCTTGAATGTTCCTGTGCAGCTTACTCACTGACAGTTCCCACTGAAGTGATTCTGTTCATAGGGAAGTTCCCAATACAGTTGGAAAAATCCACCTTCAACTACTAACATGCACTTTCCTATTTATGTAGAGTTGGAGGGCGTCCTAAAAATCAATTTGCAGCATTGTCCATTGGGGAATGGACATTTTGGCAGAGGGGAATTTACCTGAGCACATTTTAAACACTTTCATTATTATTTTTTTTGTGGGGGGGCAATCTACAGTCTATATCCTCTGTCACTTTGGCCAGCTCAGTGTTAGCAATCCCTGTGGAGTTTTCTCTTGTCTCTGGTGAGTTCTGCTAAGAATTTTATGAATTCAATGTCCTTGGAAAATTCTTTTTTCTTCTAAGAATAAAATACTATTCTTGACATATAATGATTTTCCTCTCTACTCAACTGTAGACCTAAGTACCAATGGTTTCTCCTACTGTATCTCCTCTATAATATAACTGATATGAAAAATAAATGCAATAAATAAAATCAATGTAAAGGATTAGCCATGCTATTTCTTTATCCACAATAGCTAACAAAAATTAGCTTTTCTAGTTTTATTAGTATTTTCTCCCCTAGCCACTTTAGAAAAGAAAAATAAAAACCAGCAAATGAATTAAATTGCAAATGTATTCTAATGCAGTCTATGCATTCCATTGCATCTCAAAATCATCCAAGGAAAGGAAAACAGATTTCTATGCTGAATCAGAAACAAGACAGGACTTTGATCAGGGAACTATGACATTTTGAAAGAAGATATGATTGCAATTTCGTTTACTGGTTTTTGTGAACTGGAAAAAAATAGCTAATCTTCACTGTGTATTTTCTTCAAAGCAATGTAAATGTAATATTGTGACCTATTTCCCTTATACTTTAATCACTGAGTTTACAGCCCATAATTTTATAATATCTTAACTGTAAATCTATACAACCACCTAAAGAAGTAAAATAGTGAATGAGAGTTGCCATTTGATAGAAAGTATGCTGCATGTAGGTTTATCGTAATTTTTTATCCACACATATCTACTGGGCATATACAATCACTTGCTGCAAGTAAAAGAAAATAAAGATGTGCCTGTATACTACCTTGTTGCTGAAAATCCATTGCCATTTGTATTATAATATCTCTAAACTTTAACAATTATACTGTGAAAAGAGATAGGATGATTTTTTTATTAATGTTACCCATTTGATAGAAAAGCAGAAATAAAACTATCACCTTCTTGCAGAACCACAATTTAGGATCTAGTTTGGTTTGTAATCTTATATGCTTCCATAAATGAAGTTACCTCTCAAAATTAAATAAAACAATAACAATTTTTCTTGGTAGTATTTTACAACTTATATAGAAAACATTGTAAATATTATCTTTATCTTGGTAGTATTAGATGTTAACAAATTCTTCCTGTTATAGAAATGTTTGTCCTATGAAATAAAAAGGAAAATGAAACTTGACTTAGAAAGAAAAAATAAGATCAAGGAAATTAATGGAATATTTTTCTTTAATTTTTTAACTTTCTCTTTCAAACTAACATGCAAGTACTTAAACCAGAAATTTCCGAGAATTATGTTTCTAGCTTTACACACTGATTTTTCAATTATCAATACATCTAATAAATGCTTTCATATATTTTGACAACATAAAATGTCAAATAGACATGTTTTTAATTTTTACTGGTTTATCATTGGGTAGTAAGAAGCAAATAGAAATATAGACACATGCACATGAATTTATAAGATCCTTGGGGTACCATTTAAAAATGTCTGCTTTTCATAACATAGTTTAAAAGATATTTCATGTGACATTATATTAAAATCAAATTTAAAACATTGCTTTGTTTATTAGACTCAAAGAAAAATGAAAATACATATGTGGCATAAGTTTTACCAGAGTGCAACCAGTGATATAATGACTATCTATGGTGATGCAAAAAGTTTTAATACTCATCTGAAATACTAAAAATTGGTGAAGAGGAAGTGGGAAATTACTTGAAATGTTAGGGATGTTTCATTCCAGTTCCTTGCCCTCATTATTTTATCAGCTAAATATAAAATACATAGACCAGATAAATGTCTCATTAAGTCTTTAGCTGTTCTTTCAGGGAACTTGGTAGTGGGCTTTAAAATGAAAAATAGAGAAGTATTTCATATAAAAATTATGGCACACAAAGAAAGTTCTCCACAGAAAGTATTTTATTTTAATTCACTCACTATGTGGGGTGAGTATTGGATGACGTTAGCATTTGTTGTCAATTGTCTTAAGAAGACAAGGATCTATTCTATATAGTGAGTTTTATGAGTTAATGGCACAAATATAGGCACATTGTCAACTGCTTAGATGTATACCATATTCGTATGTGCCTGCCCACATTTTGCAAAAGGACTCTTAAGTAATATCACTTTAGACTAATCAGAAACAGATGAACCCATCTGCCCAGAACCATTTGAGTTCATGTATATTACAATCTGTACAATATATTATGTTTCCTAATACTTTACATTTCTTTCATTAATTTTTTCCCCGTCTGTCATGGGACTTGGACTCTCTGGGCCTGGGTTCAGTCCCTGATCTCTTCTGCTCAAGGCCCTATCCCTTGAACCACAGTGCTACTTCCGATTTTCTAGTGTTTAATTACAGATAAGAGTCTCCCAGTCTTAGAGCCGGGGCTGGCTTTGAATCGCAACCTCAGATCTCAGCCTCCAGAATAGCTAGGATTACAGGCGGAAGTCACTGTTTCCGGCTCCTAATACATTGTATTTCTGTATTAACACAGACAGTAGCCTATTTCACATTGAGATTTGCTTAGTTCTGTTTTACATGTAAGACCCAAGTAGACACCAAAAGAGAACAAAAGATAAAGTGTTCAACAAAAAAGCTTTCCTGGGAATAATTTTTTTAAAATCTATATAATCTTAGTGATTGCACAATGTTAACACATCTCACCTATTTATATAATAAAACTGGAGAAAATAATTTACCATAAATGATTGCCACAAATTATAAACCATAAATTATTTACCATAAATCATTGGGCTTTTCAAGCTCATGCAAAGTTCCCATGGTTTTCATATCTACCTTAAAAATGACATGGTGAATTTGATGGCTCCACTGTTCTTTCAAAAATGTAGTCATGCTGAAAATACCTGTGTAGAAGACAAGTCACAAAGCATAGAAAACATCACAAAGAATGCTTGTTAACAATAGAAAAGATGAATAGAGAGGGGAGAGAAAGGTGTCAGAGGAGAGATGCATCTAATACCTGCAAGATACAAACACCAAGCTCAATCGCAGAGACAAGTGACTTTTGGATTGACAGATGGTGTGTGATTGCTTCTGGTGAGGCAAGTGATGGTTAGTTTGCAAGTAAAAGCAGATAAAGGACCACATGAATAACAGTCAAATCTTTAGGATGTGAGTAAGGCTTAAATTATAAATGGCTTAAATTATAAATGGTTCATGATTGACTGGCCACAAGCAAGTGATTAAGAATGCACATATGGTGAAAGGCAGCAGAGCTTGTGCAGATGAAAGCAGCTGGCCATAAAAACCTGGCATTAAATGGGAAGGAAAAATTGGGAAACAATCAAGGGGAAGAAGCCCTAACAGTAGAGGAAATAAAATTTAATAGATACCTCAAAATCAAGACAAAATCAAGATTTGTTTGGAATGTGAGCTTAGACTCATTGATCTGATGAGCAGGCTTCGATTTTAAATCCAGTTGAAAAAAATAATAATGAGGAAACAATACAAAATGCTAAATAAGACTAATTTAATAACTACCAAGGCCTTGTGCTGTGACAGATACTAATAGAGAAATGACAGACAAATGATAAAAAACAAGCATCATTCTGTAAATGTCCAAGCACCCACCCAGCAGGCTTCTCCTACTCCCAGAGTCATACCCCTTCCAAGCCTCTTCCCTGATCCTGCTCCCTTCTTCCCCTGCCCTTTCCCAGGAACAGAGTGTTGGGAGGAGGATGAGATAGAATTGGGAGCAAGAAGGGATAGCATGGGACAGACAGCTACAGTTGAGGTTGGGGAAGAGATTAGAATGGTAAGGGTCTCAGAGAGCCTTTATAGTACAAAATATCCAGCTATAATCCCAGCCCTTTACTTCAAAACATTTCCCATAACCCAGCTCCTCCCACCGCTCCCCTGATACCAAGCAACTGGGTCCTTACACCATCCTCATCCCTCCATGTGCTCCCCAGCCCCAACCTATCCCTTAAGCTTCCCTGGGATACAGACCCCTGGAGCCATGAGCTCCATTAAGCATGGCAGAGCACCACAACAGAGTACACAGAGTCCCTAGGGAAGGCTGTTAGGATCCTGGGCTTTGCAGAGATGAGGAGAGGTGCAAGCTGGGGAATAGTGTACTGATGGTGGAAAGAAATTTTATTTTCAGATCTACAGTCTCTAAGGTTCCCTTTTCCCCTAACTCCTTTCCCTCTCTCCCTCCCTCCCTCCAATTCAATGAGGATGCCCTCAACTTCCTGGGACTGGGTTCTCCAGTTTCACACTCTTGGCTGCTTCTCCAATTAGCTCCCAGAAGCTCCGGAACGCCAGTTTCCAGTCATTAAAGTTGCTCGGGTTGACAATTTTCTCTTCAGCCCACAAATGTTCGCCATGAAGTGTGGCAACTGCTGTGTGACCAGGTTCTGCAGCTCAAAGGGAGTGAGCATATCCTTTCCACCTTCTGCTGAATACTGGTGAAAATTCTCGATGAGAGTTTCAATGGCCCTCTCCACATTACTGAATTCCTGGGCATCCTCAGCATTGGCTAACCCACACTGTCCCATGGTGCACTTGGTCCTTTGTTGAGAGTTGTGTTGTCTTACAGCTTGCGCCACAGAAGCTGATGGCTCATGATCTGTCTGCTGGCAGCCGCTGAGGCTGGACAGAACAAGTCTGTAATTCTTACGAAGATTGAATTCCCAGTGCTAGACATCACACAAAATATTCTATATGGATAACCCAGGCTCCACCTGTGCCGGGAGACTGTTTACAAATAAAGGTTAGAATTTGGTTTGTTTGTTTTGTCCATTTGAGGGCTTGAAGTAAGCCCTTGGGCAGTAACTCTGAGCTTTTTCTGGTGATTAATTGGAGATAAGGAGAAAGATTAATTGGAGATAAGAAAGTTCCTTTCCCAGTTGGCTTAGAATTGTGACCTTGCTGAGTAGCTAGGATTATGAGCCATCACCATCCAGCTTTATATAATTTTTTTGTTTCTTCTGTTTTGCTGGTAGAACCTTGTACCCCCTTTAATACTGGTTACGGTTTTAATCCATTTCTTTATCATTTTTCATTTTTTTTCCTGTTGTTTCTTTTTTCTTTGTGTCAGTTCGATGACTTGAACTCAGGGCTTTTTGCTCCTGCTTCTCAACCTGGAACTCTGAAACTTAAGGCATAGCTCCACTTCCAGATTTTGAACACTAAATTGGAGATAAGAGTCTCACACTTTCCTGCCCAGGCTGAGTTCCAGCTGAGCTCCTCAGAAGTCGGTCTCCTGAGTATCTATGATCATAAATGTGAGCTACCAGAACCCAGCCTCTTATTTTTTTTAATATTTAGAGCAATTTACATATGTGTCGTTGAAAGTCATATGGCATTGAAAAAATGGCAAGAATAGTTTGGATGGTATTAATCACAAAATGTGAAGTCTGAATCAGGAGTCATTTATTTGAATCCCTGCTTTTATTTTTTATATGGATAAAATGTGGACCAGGCTAGGAAGCTGAACTAATCAAGACACTGCTAATTATTTAGTACCTCTACAGACTAGAAATCAGGAATCATGATTTCTCAATGGAGTCAAAAAATTAAAAATAAAGGATTTGCAAATTTCTTCAGTTCTTTGAGACAAAAAAGTATTTTTTACTCTTTTTTTGAAAGAAATTATTAAGAAATTAGGAAATTGGTATTCTAAGAAAAAGTGCTAAAATTTGTGTCCAGCCTAAGGTAAAAGCTCCTTTTTTAGTTCTCTTCTGCCTGTAATCATTTAATATGGGCTACATGTTGGGAGACAACTTCTACTTTAATTTTAAAATTTCTCATAAAGCTATTTTTAAATAACCAATCTTATCATTTAATTCAAATGCTGATATTAATCTCCATGATTTCATGGTTAAGTAATACCTTAAATATGTATGACATACTTAAAACCTAATTTAGTTTACAGATTCTCTCTCATTTCCTCTCCTGGAAGCAAGCATAATTAATCTTAATCTGATTACTATCAAGAAACAGAGAGGTTAAGTGAATGACGCCAGGTCACACAGCAAGCCAGTAGCAATTTTGTAAATGTCTTATTTGAATACAAAAACATTGAGAAGATATAGTAATTATTCAGGGTCATCACTAGTGGTAACAGTTGTCATGTGGAGATAAGAAAAATGTACTTTATATCTGGAAGCCTTTTTCTCATGACAAGAACTCATACAGGAGACCTCAGGTAAACTTAATTTTTTACTATTTAACCTCACATAGGAAAAATGAGAAAATTCAGTTTTATTTAGTAAAAATTTTGAATGCTCACATTTGTTTTTTTTTAATAGCCCGGATAGTCTTTCAGTAAAATTATATCAATTGATTCCTTTATAATTTTAATGAAATAATAGTTGCAATACCAAAGCATTTCATTAATATTAAAATAGCATGATTCAGATAATACATGATAAAAAATAAGCGGCATTCCTAAACTCTTAGTTTATTTATTAATGTGTTAATTACTTTTGTTTGTCTTGACTATAAAATCCAGTCTATTGACAATGACAGAATACTTCCTTAATTTTTTTCACTTCCTTAATCTTTTAAAGTCACACCTAGAGTTTATTACAGAAAGTAGATCTTCAAAGACATTTACTTGAAGATAAAAACAGATTAGAATTTAAGAAATGTTTCTTCACTTCAAAAAAACCCATCCATTTAAACATACATTAAAATAACCATTAAATTTTTTAGTTCTATGGCAGGCAACATTTCTTACAAATATGTGTTGTTGACCCATTATATCATGCTATTCAATAGTTTGTAAAATTGTATCCCTACTTTAACTTTTAAGTACAATTTAACTACAGCAATTGCATTTCATTAGTTTTCTGGAATTTACTGCTAGATAATTACCATGCTTAGTTTTACTTAGCGTGTTGTCAATAGTATTTGCTCCATCAGTCTGAGACTTCTGATATGCTATATGAAACTCCTTAGTTTGGACATGTCTGGCTTGATTTCTATTCTCAAGTTAACAATAAAAAACTTTAGAGACAACAAAAATATGATTACTTTTAAACTAGCCTTCCCATCACAATGAAAAATAGAATCTGACAGGCATAAGAAGACATTTCTTGGTAAGAGAGGTTCAAACTTGGTTCTTTATTAGGAACCACTTGGATAAGCATTGTTCTCTCACTTTTCCGATTGAAAAAGGAGAAAATTTACATTTGGACATAGTGTTAATGAATTCTTTAAAAAAAATCAACCAACATAGTCACTTAATTTTTTTAGTATTAGTTTAAAAGAATTTACTTAAACAATATATCGGTGACTATCTAAATATATCTGAAGCCACAAAATAATAGACAGGACAAATGAGCATGATTAAAATTTAAAATTCAGATAGGAAACCATCATTTTCCCAATATTTGAATACTTAATATCAATCACACAGAGGGATGTAGATAATAATTTCAGGAAATTATTTTTTATGTATGAGAGAATATTTGTAAGATGGGCTCTGGTATCTTATGCCTATATTCCCACCTACTGATAAGAATGAGATATGAGGATCTTGATTCAAAGTCAGGGCAAGAAAGTCAATGTGACTTGGGGCTTGAACTGGAGGCCTGATCACTGTCCTTTGGTATTCTCAAAGCCAGTACTCTACCACTTGAGCCACAACACTACTTCTGGCTTTTTCTGTGTATGTGTATGTGCACAGTGAGCCTAGGACTTCATGCTTACAAGGCAAGCACTCTACCATTAGGTTGTGCTCCTGGCCCTTCAATGAGATTCTTAGGTCCAATTACCTTTAAAGAAAAAGAAGTAAAAGAAAAATTTGAAAGTAGAGCATAGTTAAACTGCTAGAGCACTATTCTTGAGCAAAATCAGCTCAGCCACAGTGCCTAGGCTCTGTGTTCAGGCACTAGGACCTGCATACATGTGTACACACACACACACACACACACACACACACACACACACACACACCAAGCACATATGAGAGAAAGAGATAGAGACAGAGAGGGAGAGACAGAGAGAGACAGAGACAGAAAGATCAAGACAGAGACAAAGACAGAGAGTTATTTTTGGTAAATGCTTTAAAATTCAAAAGGAAATCAGGCATCAATGGCTCATGCCTGTACTTCTAGCAATTCAGCAAGTTGGTATCTGAAGATTGTGATTCAAAGTGAGCCCAAGCAGCCTAATTTTATCACCAACTAATCACTAAAAATGCTAGAAGTGGAGCTTCAGCTTAAGTTGTAAGGTCCTACATTTGAGTTCATCGTCAGTACCCAGTATATACCTGTAATCATAGCACTGGAGAAACAGAGTCAGGAGGATATCTGGATCTATTTTATTCTAGGCTACATGCTGATGATATCTTGCCTCAAAACAGAACAATACAGAGGAAAAGATAGTCTATGTCATTTATTTTAGTATCTGAATCATTTTTTACATGGTAGAGATTAGAAAGGTTCACCTTCCATGCAAAATATTAGCAAGATTTCGTCTTGCTAACAAATAACTGGGTTTCATGGTACAAATTCAAAATGCTATGTAGACAGGAGGATTTCAGTCCTAGGCAAGCCCAGTCAGGAAACATTAGATCCTCTCTGAAAAGTAGTTCATAGCAAAAAGCACTAAGGATGGGCCAAGTGGTAGAACACTTGCTTAGCAAGTGCAGTATACTAAGTTCAACACTTTCCCCTCAAAATATCTGAGAACAGATAACATAAATTTGAAGTAACTAGAGCGCATTTAACAATATTAATAATTACATTAAAAAATTTTAAACCTAACTCTGTATCTATGGAAAGTGAAAGATTGTAAGACTGAATAAAATGATTTCACATTCCTTTAGGTGCTATCTACAATTGGAAGCAAGAAAAAATATGTGATGTATTCTTTAATCCAAAAGGACCATAAGTTAAATAGCCAACCAAGTGGAATTTAAAACAAAGAAGGTTATCATTCTTTCTGATGGAAGCATAGAATTTCATGTGTATGTATAACACATTTTCTTGATCAAATCATCTACTGAGAGGTATCTGGGTTAGTTCCATATCTTAGCTATAGTAAATAATACTGTAATGAACATGGGTGTGCTGGTAGCTTTAGTATGGCCTTGTTTGTGGACATTTGGGTAAATGACCAGAAGTGGGATTATGGGGTCAGAGAGCTCCATGTTTACTTTTTTGAGGAATTTCTCTACTGATTTCCAGAGTGACTGAACCAGTTTAAATAACCACCAATAGTGTAGTGTTTCCTTTTGGCCACATCCCCATCAGCATCTGTTGATATTAGATTCCTTGATAATTGCCATTTTAACTAAAGTGGAATCTCAATGTTGTTTTGGTTTAGATTTCTTTTTTTTCATATATTTTTATTGTAATTAATAGAAGGGTTACATTATATTTGCCAGATAGAAGGTACATTAATTCATGTACATTGATACCCTTTCTCATGTCTTGGTACCCATTTCCCTCCCCCCCATCCCCACCCCTCATTTTGTTTTCTCCCCTTCCCTATCCAATTTCAAGTAACCAAGTACAAATATATCCAATATATCAGATAACAAAGTGAGATACTGTAACAATATGAGATAATCAAGGGATAGCAAAATAGATGAGAGATAACATAGTACGTTAAGGACAACAATCACTCATTATATGGCTTTTGTTTCTATATCCTAGAGGTCCTTTCATTTAGCATCATACTATATGGCCTTATGTATCTACGTTTTGTTCTATTGCAAATCTCTGCTAGGACAGACCAAGGTTTCTACTGATTATGACAAATGAGGGAAACCATTGAGCCTATCTTCCTTTGAGTCTGGCTTACTTCACTTAATATGATTTTTTCTAAGTCTTTCCATTTCCTAACAAATGGGGCGATGTCATTCTTTCTGAGAGCAGCATAGAATTCCATTGTGTAGATTTCTTTTATGGACAGAGATAGTGAAGATTTCTTCATTTGTCTATTGACCATTCTTACTTCCTCTTCAGAGAAGTCTTTCTTTAGGTCTTTAGCCTACTTTTTAATGAGGTGGTTGCTTCTTTGAGGATTTGTTTTTTGGGGAAGGTGAATTTTTTTTTTTCAGTTCTAAGTACATTTTAGATATGAGGCCCTTGCCTGTTGTAGGCTAATGAAGATCTTCTCCCAATCTGTGGGTTTTCTATTTACCTTGCTAGATGTGGCCCGTTCATAAGCAAATGGAAACACTTGGAAAAAACTGTGTTAAGTGAAGTACATCAGACCCAAAGAAATATAGACTCCATGGTTTCCCTCATTTGTAGTAATTAGTATCACAATAGCTCAATCACTGGTACATGTGATCAGATAAAATGATAGCAAGCAAAAACAATTCCAAGATAAGGAAACAAGAGAGTTTTCTTAGTTGTTTTCTATATACTGTGTGAAGTTATTTTTTTTCCTTTTTTCCCCTTTTGTTTATCCCCTGTTATTGCTGTATTTAATTTTGGTACCCTGTGTCTTGTATATGCATTTATCTGATTTGGGGAAGGGAAGGAAAACACCTAAATGGTGAAACAAAATTTCTTGAATATCAGTCATGATTGTTCCTGTAGGACCTCTAATCTTGTTTATTTGAAACTCCCCTCTCATTTTTTTGATCAATCTTGCCAGGGATCTGTCAATTTTAATGACACTTTCAAAGAATCAACTTTTTGATTAATTGATTTTATATATACTATATTTTTATTTCAATCTCTAATATTTCCTATTTTTTTTTTGCTATTTCTGTCCTTCTAGTTGTTTTAGAGTTAACTTTTTCTTTGTCCTCTGGGTGCTTCAATTTCTTCTTTAGGTTGTTTACATGAGCTTCTTCTGTCTTTTTAATATGGGCTCCTAGTGTGATAAATTTGCCCTTTAGACTGCCTTTGCTGTGTCCCATAAGTTCCTTTGTGATGTATCTTGATTGTTATTATATTCAAGAAAGTTTTGAATTTCTTCTTTGATTTGTTCTGTAACCCAGAGGTTATTCAGAAGTGTGTTGTTCGGCTTCCAAATGTTTGAATATTTTTACCCTTTACTAGGTGTGTTTAGAATTAGTCTGATTCCACTGTGATCAGATAGGATGCAGGGGATTATATCAGTCCTTTTGTATCTACTTAAGTTCTTTGTGTTATCTATTATATGATCTACTTTGGAGTATTGTTCCATGGGCTGCTGAGAAAAATGTATAGTGTTTGCAGTTGGGTGGAAGACTGTGTATGTCTGTTAAGCCCAGCTGGGCTATGTGTCCTTTAACTCAGTGGTATCGTTGCATATCTTTGCTGTGCTGATTTGTCTTTTGGTAAGAATGGCGTACTGAAGTCTCCTACTATGACTTTGTTTGAGTTCATCTTGTTGTTAGAAGGTCGTTTGTCTCCCCTCTAGTCTCAGCCTCTGTGCTGTCCTGTGCCCAATCTGTGTCTGGATTCTGTATCTTGCTGGAATTCAGGGGTTCCTGGCCTAGGCACATGCTGGTTCCTTTAGGTGCTGCTTTGGGGGCTCAAAGGCTCTAAGGCAAGGTGTGGGGGAGAGGTCCTCGCATTTCTAATTCCTTGAGAGCATTGGTTATAAGTGTTATCTGTGTTTCTTTTCCTGTTTGTATACTTCTGTGTTGCTTCTTAATTTGTAGTTGTTGAGTTCTTAAGATAGATGGCTTCTGAATTCTTCAAATCTTTTGGTGGGAGAGAGCTAGTCTGGGTCCCTATTGATTTGGCACCTTCTTCCCCCTCCTCCCCCACCCCTTTAGTCAATATTTTTAAAATACATAAACAACAATCAGCTAAAGTGAAAAATGATTTCATTTAGCTCACGGTTTCAATCAGTGGCAACTGAATCTATTGATTCTGTATCTACAGTTAGCACAACTAGAAGCTGTTTGGCAAATCAAAGATCCTTACCTCACTCACAACAGCAGGAAACTAGAGAAAGAGAGAAATAAAGGAAGGTCATTCTCCTAGCCTGTTTACTTCAACCAGGAAGCTACTAATAGAATATTCAGCCAGGAATTGAATGGATGAACCCATTTGTAAGGTTAGCATCCTCATGATCCAATCACCTCCTAATGCCTCCACTAACTAGGGATCAATATACGAATATGTGAGTCTTTGGACCATTTTGGATCTGAACTATAATATTCCTATTTGGATATAGAGTCTCATGAACTTTTCCATCTAGGCTAGCCTCAATCACGATGCTGCCTCTATCAACCTCTGGAGTAACAAACATTATAGGCCTGAGCCACTGATGCTTGGATAGCATGGGCCCTAATGAAATTTTAAGTCTTTTGAATATTTCTGCTATGTTTCTCTCTTCAAATTTTTACTGTAAGTCCCATTAACAAAAACTAACAAAACCCCAAATCAAATCATTTTGGAAATAATCTCAGTAGAATCCACAGCAGCAGGAGCTGTAGATGAAATTAAGACTCTATTCTGAAGTATCTACCAGAAACTGAGAAAATTTACAGCTTGAAAAATCCTTTCAAAATGAGTGTGACACTTGGTCCCAGATGCAGTGAAGTGCCATATTCTTATTCCAGTTCACTACTTCCTACATAATGGCTATACAGATCCTCTTCCCTGACCTAACTTCAGTCACTTTTCTCTGGATACTCTTCTCAAGAAAAATCTAGACTTTCATGCTAACCTCTGAATCTTCTGGCTCACTTGAACAAAATGACACACTCTTGATGCATGATCAAATTCTGTCATCCCTTTTCTCAGTATTTTACCACTCTGTCTTGACTCTAGTCATAACCTTGCCAATTTAGTTTAGAAAAAAACTCCCTCTAAATCTGATGTGTCTATTGGAATCCTAATATTTATCTTATTCTTTTTTGACAAATATATAAAATTTATTTTGATGCACAAGAACCTTTGAAAAAATTAATTGCCCTAATTGCCAATATTTAGTAATCAGAAATTTCAACAATAAAATCCATATTGGTAGTAGAAAACAGTAAACAAATATAGATCTGTTGAAGTTTGGATCATATTTCTCTACAGTCATATTTGACTTTTTAATTTTATTTGGCTTTTTTTAAAAGGTTTTCAAAAAGTGTGTTTTATTGTTCAGATGATGTACAGAGGAGTTACTATTGCATTGGTCATCTAGTGGGTATCCATCTTATTCTTGACTATAAATCTCCACTAAACTCTGTATGCAGAATTGAACCCAATTTATTTGTCTCTCTTCCAACAGTGAATAAAAATCATTCTTCAACTAATATGTCACAAGTATTCTTTCTTTAAAGGGGAGGCACATATTTCTTCTGTTCTACAAATATAGTCGAGGCAGATGTTGCCTCTGAGAAAATGGCTTATTTGGCTTATAAATGGGCAAAATTTAACTTTCACAAAATCATACTTGAGAATGTGGAAACTATTTTCAAATTATTGCCTATTTTCATCTATTCATCTACTTTCATCACTCATTATTTTTTGACATATTCTGTGAGCTTACTATTGCTAATATTAGGTATAAATTTTAAGAAACACTCCAGTTCACATGAGATGGTTTTTTATTTTAACTTTTTGATATATTAACTCTTGATTTCTACTATATTTTATGTTGACTTTATGAAATTTTTGTACTAAGCAAAAAGCTATAATGTGACAGATGTTTTGGCACATATATGTAATTCCAACGACTCAGGAAGTAGCAGCAGGTGGAATTTGAATTTCAAGCCAGTCCTGAAAATGTTACTGAAATCTTACCTCAAAACAAAGTATAAACAAAAGTGCTGAGACATGACACAAGTGGTAGAGCATTTACTCATCAAGTGAAAGGGTCTGCATTCAATTACTAGAGCTACCAAAATAAAGAAAAAGTTATGTCATGCTCCCAAGTTCTTTCTATAAACTGCCTTCATTAACCTGAGGTCTTTAAGAACTAAGTTTTCATTCACCTTTCAAGTACTCTGTAGCTCTAGAAACTTTCCGAATTTATAAATTTGCAAAAGCAATGCTAACAGTCTTGTAATCTATACAGATTATGAGCCATGTTAGTCTATCCTCCTGTAAAGGATGAGAGATGAGTGACTTTGCAAAGCCTCTCTCACTGTCTAATGTTCCATAATTGGCTGAGTGACAAGCCAATTGAACACATATCTTAATCTATTTGGAGGGGCAGACAGAAAGGCAGTTGCCTAAGGAACTGATTCCTTGACAATCTGTCAAAGGGAGTTATAAAACAATAAACGATGCATTTGAAGGACAGATCTGATATGCAGAAAGGTGTTTATGTAAGAAGCAGTAAAGAAATCTGAAACACTAGAACGTGTCCATCTTTTCCTTTTAACTTTTGATATTCAATATATAGAGTCTTTATAAAGTTTAAATTTTCTATTCTGCAATTTTACCATAATTCTTACAAGAACTGTTGTGCAAGGTTTTTAAGAATAAAAAATCTGTAAAGTATTTCAGATCTATTATCTTCATTCAGCAACTTCCCATATCCTTCTCAGTTTGAATTTTTCTCCTAGTCCAAAAAGCTGTGTGATGATAAAATGGTGTTGTCTTCAAGAGCTAGACAGCATGAACAAAATTATTTCTTCCAGTACACAAGAATCTGCTTAAAAAGTAGCAAAGAATTTCAAACATAATCTTTTATGAAAGAAACCTTAATATGTTTGCTTCATAATTTTAAAAATATTAATGTTAGTACTCAGTTATTTTGACTTCATAAATTTCAGGATAAAGAAATATATTCTTTTTATATAGCATTTTTCCAACTAAAATAAATTTAAAAGGTATATTTTACTGAAACTATTCCCACTACAATTCAATCTAATAGAAACTAAGAAATTGTCATTTTTAGTCTAAAAGAGGAACTCTTTTAGGAATGGCCTATCGTCCATTCCTTTGTAGTATTTTTAGGATAAAATTTAATTTCAATCACTAAGCCAGTTTCTACCTAGAACATTTAGAAGCAATTATTTCTCAAGTTTGAAAAACATATAAATTACAATGAATTTAAGAGCCAATCACATTTTCTTTGTTGTAAAGTACTTTTCATAATGGGTTAAAATTAAAATTTCAATAATATCATATTTTATAAAGTTCTCATTTTGTGCATGTGTTAGTGGGTTTTTTTGTTTGTTCAGTTGTTTATATTGTAGGTAGGTACTGGGCACTGTCCCTGAACCCTTCAGCTCAAGGCTAGTTCTCTACCACTTGAGCCACAGCAGCATTTCCAGTTTTCTGGTGGTTAATTGGAAATAAGTGTCTCTCAGAATTTTGTTCCTGGGCTGGCTTAGAATTTCGATCCTTAGATCTCAGCTTCCTGAGTAGCTAGCATAACAGGTGTGAGCTACTGTCCCAGCATGTTCATGGTTTTATTGATATTTCTTTCTTCATAATGTTTCTATGTCTATTATGACAAAATAGTGCCACCTGGAAATAAAAAGCCAATGCATTAATTAGTGGTAGCACAAAGGGAAAATACATATATATATTACGTATATCTGCATATTTGCATTATAAAATGTATTTAAATATAGACTCAATATTTTCTTGGCATTATATGTAATTACAGGTGAGTGTATTATATAGGACAAGTTATGTTCTTTGTATATAGCATTTTTCCAACTAAAATAAATAAATGTATAAGGTATCTTTTACTGAAACTATTCCCACTACAATTCAATCTATTTTTATATGACCTTTAACATTCATGGGAAATGTATTTAATTCATCTTAATTTATCAATTCTTCCACAGTTATCTGGCCAGATTTCACTTTTTATAAAATGAAATGATTATGGTTGTCTTTCTATAGTTAAATTGGGGGTGCAACCTACAATGCTCATTTAATAATTTTCCAAGTGCTCTAAGATTTTTGCTTTTGTTTTTAATTCATTATTTGGGAGACTATTGAAGATCAACATGGAAAAGAAACTGTATAATCAGATTTTCTTAAAAATGTCATGACAAGGAAAAGACTAGATTGATGACACAGAGAATTGATCAAAATTGAAACATATACATTTCCCAGATGTAAGAAGGTTGCCAGGAATTTAGAGTTATAAACTTCAGGGTTTTTTTTCTTTTATTTTGAATTTGCTTTAGTCACTATCAAGATAAGAGGACTGGAGGGGTCTCAAGATCATATCATTTTGTTTCCTTGGCTTTCATGTGGTGAGGAACATGGTCATAGCATAGGAGGACTGGTAAGTAGTGGGCAAGGTTACAACAGGCTAGTGGACAGGTAAATTTTTATGATTTATAATTATTAACTGTGAGAATCCTGTTATTAACTACAATGAAGAGAGCCAAAGAAACCTTACTTTAAAACAAAAATACATTAAAAACAATAATTATAAGATAATCATCTTTTTGTTTATTGTTCTTAATGTATTATGTGAAGTTATTTTTTTTGCCCCCTTATGGTTTATCTCATGTTGTTACTGTATCTGACTTTGGTACATGGTATATTGCATATACGTTAATTGATTTGCTTGAAATAGGGAAGGGAGGGGAAAAAAGATGATTGGGAGGGGGTGAAGGGAGGATAGTGTGAGAAAAACATGGGAAAGTGTATCAGTATTCAAGAAGTAATGTACCCACTGATGAATGTAACCATAACTCTTCCATGTATCACCCTGAAAATAAAATACAGTAAAAATACTTTCCCCCAAACCTACAAAATTTTATGTTCAATGTCTTCTTGGATATATGTCTATAACCAAACACATTCCATCTCTTTCTAATCTGCTATCTATACCTAATGCAATGTAATTTGTCACCTGGTTAGTTTTATTAAATGGTCATTGTCCCTTTGTCGTATGCTAAATAATGGATATTTGTGAATTAATTTAGATTTATATCTTTATCAGGTAATTTGTGATAAATAAGTCTTTACATTTGCTAATTCATTGTCTTTTGTGACGCCCAATCATTTTATCTTGATTACTATGTAATTATAATTTTTTGTCTCCGATGACACAGTTCTCCGAAATAACCTTACCTTTTACCACAAATACATGTTTTCTTTAAAATGCACTGCTTATAGCTACAAAATGACAAACTTTAGAATATATTTGTTACATTTCAATAAAGATCATGCTTGACATCTTATTATAAAGCAACAACAATGAATGAAAGTCTTAAAATGATAAGTTGTAGTGCATAATTCCATATATGAAGTAATTTTATCTTTTCTATTTCTTTAACTGATGCTAAATGAGCCATGACTGGATTTGACTGAAAGTAGCCAAAGACTTAAGCAAAATTGGCTTAATACAAGAGAAATTTAATTATTTTGCATTGGCTTAATACAAGAGAAATTTAATTATTTTGCATATTCAAAAATCAAGTACTACTGGAGATGATAATATGTCCCACACTACCAAGGACTTCAGAGCTGGGTCTAAAAACCACTTTTTATAGAGCTCTTGTTCTTCCTTGTAATGTAGCAATTTTCTGAAGCTACTTTTCAGATTGTGGAAAACTACCTGACCCATACTTAGTTGTATGTAAACAAAATACAAATCTTGATTGTCTTAAAGCAAATAGTTTAAGATAGAGTGAGTTACCATAGCAGGGCCTAATTTTTGTGACAAGAACTATATAAAGGGTGAGCTTATATAAATATGATATATTACATAAAAATCTGAATACAAAGATTGTTCAGTGATACCATTGGTCCAGTGATGACACTTATATTTTTCTTTCTTTAAGATTGTGATCCAGACAGGTTCTCATAAAGCAGTAATGTGTTGACCCATCTACTACAATGGAAGGTCCCAGTTGTGGTAATGAAAGACATAATATAAATTCTAAAAGTTTTCTTAAAGGGCTATGCATACTCACATTGACTGTGGTGAATGACATAGCCAAGCAATTAATGAATGAAGACAAGGAATGATATATAATATTGAACTCTGGAACCACAGTATTTTAACTCAAATATTTCTTTCCATGGAATCTTGAAAATGTGACAATTTCTCATATTGTACATTTGCAAAATAATGAAAGTATCTGCCTTATTATTTATAAAATTTTTAGAACCATAGCTGAAATAAGTATCATTAAATACTTGTTGGCAATAGTTTAGGATTATACTTTCCTTCTCTTTACCCAAGACCACTCAAATACTAAAAGTAATATTGAATATTTTTGCCCATTTACTTTTAGTTCATTAATGGTAAATATGCTTCCTGAAATTGAAGCAGCATTTATCATCTTTCACTTTAAAAAGCCGTCAATATAAAGCACAATAATCAAAAGAAAAATGTAGATAAGCAGAAAACATTTCAAAATCAAATGTGCTTGTTACTATAATCTATATTGCATTGTCTTCCTAATGTAATATGTCTGAGCTACTATAACATGAGAAACCATTGTGAATACGCTGTCAGAATTAATTGGTCTGTACTATTAAAACATCTTTGATAAATAGAACTGTCTCAGATTGAGTTAGTCTCAAGAAGGGCAATTTGGTTTCATTCAAAACATGTTTCAGTAAAATTAATAAGGACACAGATTTTTATTCCATACTATTTCAGTGGAAGGAGATAGAGCGCTTTCTAAAGTTGGATACTCTGAAAATCTAATGGTTTCAATTGATGGACCCTATATAAATACATGCATGTCACCAGAAAACTATGGCCTTGGAAAAAGGAAGTCAGCATATCATTCTTGTACAGAGTCTTTGTGTGGTGGTGATGCTCAATAAAGTGTCATCAATGTATAGACAGATGACACAACTCTACAGTGTACAGAATTGTTATACAATCATATGGAGCCAACTATTAATAGTTATATAAGCAAGACAAAATGGGAGCAAAAGAAGTGCAAAGATATGTACACATCTGGATATTATGATGAGAGTAACCTTGCTTATTAAGAGAAGAGCAAATTTTATGGGAGCCCAGGAATAAATCCATGTATGTGTGGAGGATAAGGGCATAAACAGGAAGAATCTATGTAAAGCATCTTGGAGGCAAAGAATCTCTACTAATTGACAAAACAACAAAGAAAGCTTATCTGAAAGACTTGAGTATAGATGAAGGCAAAGGTCATCAAGAAATACAGTTTATATATCTTTCAAATGGCTATCACATTATTCTTAGTTACATGGGATGAACCTTACTGGCTCTTTTAGAGAAAAACAAGGGGGAGTATACATTTCCATTTACTAGAATACATTTATTAGAATAGCCCTGGTTGTTGACTCCAACCCCAATGGCTGACATGAATGTCATGAGAAATTACCAGACTACAAAATATAGCTTGAAGTTAGAGACCACTCAATTTCTCAATGAATTTGATGTTTAAAGACACAGTTAATGGTTGGAATGGAGCAAAGTGGATCAAAAAAGATATATTGAATGAGATTAAGAACACAGAGTTGAGCTAGGAGATTATCATAACATTTAATTACATTTGTAATCAATAAGTGTAACTTCTGTACTTTTTCTCAGCCTCTCAGCTATTTTTAATTAAAATAACCCACATTAAAATGTAAGCAAGACTCAGGATCATATTACTTAGGGTAAATGGTCAGAGCAACACAGTTTCTTTTCTTTATTATTTTTTTGTGGGTCATGTGACTTGAACTCTGGGTCTGGGCTCTTCAGCTCAAGGCTACAGCTACCACCCTACCCCTGGGCCTGGGCATTGTCTCTAAGCTCTTCAGCTCTACCCCTTGAGCCACAGCCTCACTTCCCTTTTTCTATTTTCTAGTGGTTAATTGGAGATAAGAGGCTCATATTCTTTAGTTCCCTGGCTGGTTTTGAACCACAATCCTCAGATCTCAGCCCTCTGGGAAGCTAGGATTACAGACATGAGCTTCCTTGCCCAGCACAATTTCTTTTTTTTGACTCTGCAATGTGTGTGTGTGTGTGTGTGTGTGTGTGTGTGTGTGTGTGTGTACTTAAACAACATAATAAAGTGCAGTGAATGTAAAAGCAGTTTTCTGTTTTTGATTTAACCATTAAAACTCATATAATCTATTGCTTATAGGGGAGAGTTTGATAAAATTAATTTGAGAAAAAAAATAAAAAATAAATAAAATGTAAGCAAGACCATCACACTACAGAAGATAATTGTGACTAGTTAGTACTCTCAGCAGCCAAAGTAACAAAATTTGTTATAACAAAGATCAAGTAGCATTTTCAGAAAGGCATTTCCTATATGAGGTGTTAGTTTTATTAGAAAGGCTACTTTGAAACAAAGAACAGAAGAAATCAAGCTGACTCATTTAACCACACACCGCAGTGAAGATCAATAAAATTTACAGCAAGGCTGTAAGAATTTGAGTATCAGACAACCAAAAGAAACCATCTGCAGTATATCTCTAAAAAGTCTAACTTGGATTGAATTAAAAAAATGTAAATCAACTGAAATAAAAATAATATATATGATAAAATACATATTAAAATTATGAAAAAAGACAAATTAAACTGAAAATATTTTGAGGACAGCATAATGAATAGCAAAGATCATTGAAGTAGAAAAATAGTAGGGAAATCAATACCTCCAAAAGATGGATTATTTTAATTAGCATATATTTAAATTATGTAGCTGAGTTCAACATATTTTCATATATGCATATGGAATAATTTGCTCAAATTTACTCTATTATTATTAAGTATATAAATGAAAACAAAACTCCTTGCTGGAGTAATGAAACAAAAATGATATCTATTTACCAATCACAAAATTAAAAGAATGACTGCAGATATCAAATAGTGAAAAGAGAAGATCCTTTGCAGGAAATGCATCTGGAGAGCTGGATCATGGGATAGAGTACCTATCTAGCATGTATGGTGCCCTAAATTCAAGCCTCATTACAGCTAAAAGTAAATAAATAATTAACTTTAATAAAAGATAGTAAAGCTGGGTGGGGTGGCTCATGACTGTAATCCTAGCTACTCAGGAGGCTGAGATCTAAGAATTCCAGGCACTAAAGACTAGGAGACTCTCATCTCCAATTAACCACCAGAAAATTGGAAGTGGTGCTGCTGCTCAAGGAGTAGGGCAGTATAGCCTTGAGCTGAAGAGCTCAGGGACATCTCATGACAGACAAAAAAAAAAAAGATAGTAAAGATTTTACTTAGGCTGACAGCGATTTCTCTCCTAAAAACTATATGATAAAAAATATAATTTTATTGTCACCAACTTTGATAAAATAAAATTGCCCAATCATTTTTACTTAATATAAAGAAACTAATAGTTCCCCTTCCAACTAACTCTTTATTTTATTAACAGGATATAGAGAGATTACAGTTATATTTGTTAGGATTACTTCTAACCCATTGATACCGCTTCTCATTTTTTTAATCCCTGTTTCCCTCCCTCAACCCTCTCCAAATTTTCCTGTTCTCCCCCCTTCCCATCCCTATTTCAAATAAACAAACTAACATATATACAATATACCAAGTCACAAAGTCAAATGCAGTAACATGAGATTAACTATAAGGGAAAAAAAGAAAAGAAATAACATAGTACATTAAGAACAACAATCACAAAGATAAACCTCTTGTTTCCATATCCTAGAGTTCATTTTGTTTAGTCTCATTATATATGATTATATGTATATAGATTTTGAGTTATTGTGATCCTCTGCTAGGACAATCCTAGATGTGTACTAATTGTTAAAAATGAGGGAAAGAATGGAGCCTATGTTCCTTTGGCTTACTTAATAAGATTTTTTTCCAAGTCTTTCCATTTCTTTATGAATGAGGTGTTTTCATTCTATCTGATGGCAACATAGAGTTCCATTGTGTATAAGTTCCATATCTTCTTGATCCATTCCTCTATTGAGGGATGTAGGGGTTTTTAGTCCTTGGTCCCTTCGACCCACAGAAGGGATCGAGAGAACATGTCCCGACCAGGATGAGCTGAGAAAGGAGAGGGCCAACTGATTGTCCTCCAGCGAGGGAGGGCTGGGTGTGCACAATCAGACGCATCAGGGAGACCCGTCAAGGCAGGAATTCATTTATTGAGGAAGTACATTCAGCTAATATAGGATGCAGTAGCCTATCAGCACAAAGGTGGGCAGGGTGGAGGAGGTCCACATGTTTATTCTCACTGTAGGTCTCATCAGAGCGTGATAAAGTCATAACACATTTGTACCCAATGGTAATCAAGTCTCAGCAGAAAGTGATTCACAATACCTATGATATAGCTCAAAGTTAGGCATGGTGTTCATACATGACGGCTCATTTGTTTGTGTGGTTATCTTACTCAGTGATGCAGATTCATGGGCCAGCCTGACTCTGCACTCGGCTTACAACATCTCCCCTGTCTTTATTTTAAAAGAACAGAATCCACATGTCTTAGGTTGGGTGGATCGTTGACTCTGCCTTACCTGTCATGGGCAACTTGTTTAGATCAAGCTGAAGGCCCTGTCTTAGGTTGGTCAGAGCAGCATCCCCTCGTACCTGTCCCTGGCTGTGATTCCTCTCAGGGGAAACTCATTTATCTCGAGCCTGATTTAATGAGGCTAGGATTTTCTAGGCAGTCATTCTCCACAAATGCAATCTCTACTCTTGCACATCTGTTACTACTATCTCCCATGTCTCTGTTTTATCCTATTTCACTTTCCAAAAATGACTTTGGTCCCTTCATTTTAAGGGGGTTGATGGGCAAATTTCCATCTTCTGTAACTTCTTCAAGCTGACTCAGGGGCGTTGTCTCTATACTTAACTAGGGACCCTAAAAAGTTTAGCCTATTTTATCAAAGGATTGCCAGGATTACATATACTCCAAACTGGAGATCATATAAAACATTTAACAACTGCACAAATCTTTTCTTTGGCTACAACAGTGTAGCTTACTTAGCACCCATTTGCAAAGGCATTTTCTTGATTGGGGAATTAATCTCTGCGAACCTAACAATGCTTCAGCTACCTATGTAGGCCTATATTCAGATCAGTGGGGACACAGCCTCAGGTCCACAAACTTCTGAATAAGGATCTGCTGTTCTTCTCCATGGGCATGCTGGAAATTATTATAAAGAAACTTAAAATGTAAACAGTTCTATGCATTACAATACCATATTTTTTAAATGCAGATTTCAGCAGATTTCAAAATCTTTAGAAAAATCATTTTAACCAGTCCCTCTTTAAAACAATGCAATAATCCTTTGAGACATTGGAAACATTCAAACCTAATCATTTTCTTGAAGTTTAGTCTTAGATTTACCCAATTGCCTCTGTGTTTCAAGTATAAATTCATCCATTTTAAATAGCATGCTGACAATTTAACCTTGAAAATGTTCACTCACACCCATTCACACACACATTCATACTCAAAGATAAAGCACGGAAAATATCAGGCGATCATTTTCTGGAAGTTTTGTCAAGAGAGTTTTGCCAATCTTATTCTTGCATGTGAGAACCAAGTTTTAAAACAAAGCTTTCTAACAAGGCAGACACTCTCCTTGTACCTCGTTTGGCTTTACTAGCGGACCGTTTCGCTTTTGATGAGTGCTCTTTTCCTGCCCCACGTTGGGTGCCAGAATGTCAGGGTTTTTAGTTCTCAGTCCCCCCCTAGGGTGCAGGAGGGATAGAGAGAACACGCCCTTACCAGGTCGAGCCAAGAAAGGAAATGGCCAACTGATTGCGTCAGACGCGTCAGGGAGACCCGTCAAGGCAGGAACTCATTTATTGAGGAAGTACAATCAGCTAATATAGGGTGTAGGAGCCTATCAGCACAAAGGTGGGCAGAGTGGAGGAGATTCATGTGTTTACTCTCACCATAGGTCTCATCAGAGCGTGATAAAGCAGTAACACATTTGTACCCAACGGTAATCAAGTCTCAGCAGAAAGTGATTCACAATACCTACGATATAGCTCAAAGTTAGGCATGGCGTTCATACAGGATGGCCCATTTCTTTGTGTGGTTATCTTACTCAGTGATGCAGATTCATGGGCCAGCCTGACTCTGCACTCAGCTCCCAACAGAGGGGCATCCACGTTGGTTCCATATCTTCCTTCCTTTCTTTCTTTCTTTCTTTCTTTCTTTCTTTCTTTCTTTCTTTCTTTCTTTCTTTCTTTCTTTCTTTCTTTTCTTTGCCAGTCCTGGGCTTGAGCTCAGGGTTTGAGCACTGTCCTTGGACTTTCTCAAGGCTAGAGTTCTACTACTTCCAGCATTTTTCTTTGCACATGATACTGAGAAATCAAACCGAGGTCTTGGTGCATGCTAGGCAAGCACTCTACCACTGGGCCAAACTCTTGCTCCCTCCATATCTTTCTTAAAGTAGTTGAACCTTTGAAAAGTCCTCTTGCTGAAAACTTAATAAAAATTCTTCTCTCCCATGGCTGAACTGTTATTCACTGCCTTCTCTTGAAAGAACACGCAGAATTTGAAGATTTCATATTGCTACAATTTGTATATCCAACTGAAAACTTAAAAGATTTCCTAGAAAAAAAGAAAATATAGGCCATTTATAAATACAAATCTAAACACAAGTTTATATATAACCATGCCATAATTGAAATTAATGGTCAATGGAGATTGATGCTGAATGAAGATTACACACATGCTAACCATAATCCTCAAAATCTAATCCTAGTCATATGGTTCAAGTAGTGTAGCACTTGCCTAGTAAGTATAGGGTCCTGAATTCAAATCTCAATATAAATAAATGAAAAAAAAAAAAACCTTCAGATCCGTTATTAACAAGAACAAACCGTAAGATGTAGGGATTTATTTATAGTCAATGGTGGCTATTTCTTCTTTTCTTTTCTTTTTTTTTGCCAGTCATGGACTTGAGCTCAGGGCCTGAGCACTGTCCTTAGACTTTCTCAAGGTCAGAGCTCTACGACTTGAGCCTCAGCACCATTTCTGGCTTTTTTTCTATGTATGTGGTACTGAGGAATTGAACCCAGGTCTTTGTGCATGCTAGGCAAGCACTCTACCACTAGGCCAAACTCCCAGCCCCTTCTTTTCTTTCTTTAGTGGAGAAATAATTTCTCCTAGACTAATAAGAATTATATTTTTTTTTCAGGAATGATAGTGAACTTTAGGACCTTCAGTAAGTCTCTGTGTAAGTCTCCTTTGTAAAGCTCCCTTAATGCTCCTTTTGCAAATTAAATATTAACACCTTTTAATAGTCTGGTGCGAGGGATTGCAGCACACATGGAGAATGTTGGTTAGAATTAGCATAATATTCAGATTCAAATGGATGAAATGGAATTTCATCTCTACATACGAACATGCATGTGTTCAAGTACGAAGCACGTAACTCAAAATGATTTTGAGAAATGTTAACACTTTTCTCAGCTTTATTTTCCTCAGTTGTGAAAGTACCTACCAATAAAATCTTAATGAATTGAGGAGCAAATTGCTTAGGGTCTGTAATTTACTCTTCAGATTTTCAATATCCAAGACAATTGAATGAAAGGTACCCAAAGCTTGCCTCCTCACTCTCTTGTGAGCATTTTATACTATAAAAACTATATCTTTTAAATTTTTCATCAAGTCTTTTAATTTTAATGGTAGTAAAGTACATTTTACACATGAATAGTCAGGTATAACTAGTTTACTACGTATTAATATTGGCTACAGAGATTGTAGTTTGTAATTATAATCATATTTCCTTCGAAATTAGAAGAGAGGTGAAACTGAGCAGGAAGAGCAATAACAATCATAATAAGATTAGGAAGGTCTTTAAAGCATAGAAGACTTAAAATATGAGAACAACTTTTATTTTTACATTCACCATATAGAACTTTCTTCATCCTAAGCTTTTATGACCTTTTATTTTCATTTCCTTACCATCCAAATGGGCATACCTGGCCTTTCACTCATTCTCACTTACATGATCATGTCTTTTCTGATGGCTAGCATCAGAGGAAAAATCTATTCACCAAAGATAATTGAAAATTCCTGGGTGCTTCTTTCTTGTTGCTTTTCAGTCTTTCCATTCGTTATCCATTATTTTGGAAGGTAAGCTCTTTCCAAAGCCCAGCTCCTCAAGTTTGATTCTCTCTTTAACCAATGACCCTCTACTACCATGAAATATAATAGAGGTCAAATTAGAAATAAAAATCTTCCACTTCACTCATACAGTGCTATATAGAGGGACAGTATTATTAGAACTTACAGAAAATGAGGGGAAAGGAGTCAAAATTAACCACCTCCCTTTTTCTATTGCCACAACTATACTTATGTAATAATGCGTAAAGATGTGTGCACATACATGAACATTTATGATGCTTAAACTATATCTAAACTTAGAATTCACCTTCTTGTATTTGCCAGTCATATGCATGTAAGCTTTCATATTCCAAAGAACATACAGATTCAACTTTAAAAGCAAATTTGGAGCTATTAAGCTTCAAGTAAAAATCAAGTTATTGTTTAAATGGCACACAGAGACAAAATGGAAATCTCTTCTTTTATTAATGCAGCCCATTTAAAACTTAATTCCAACTTTCTAGGAACTCTTGTGTAAATGACTTTTTTGGAACGAACATGGCTACTTTATAAAATAGAAAGTTTTTCAAGCAAGTTGTGTTCGCCTTAGGATTTTAGTGATAGGAAAATTCTTAGAAGATGATTTATGCATCCACAAAGAGACCTTATTTATTTACCAAAGTAAGATTCTTATCCTGAAGCAGACACACAAGAAAGTTTTACAGGTTTATTTTCTCTAAATAATTGTGAACTAGAGAAAGAGGGAATGCTAATGTATAAGAAGTTATTACAGAACAATCATATGTGAACAAATAAATCCAGACAAAAATGTTAATAAGGTCTGAAGAAGCAGATAAGATTTCTTGACAATTTGGACAAAAAAAAAGGAAGAATTTCTAGGACCAAGCAGAGAGTATATGTGAAGCATAGAGGAAGAGTAAAGTAAGATTCTTGTCAAAATCATAGTACCTAAGCTGGTTACAGAAATATGACAAACTTGTTTAGGAATTCCAGAAAAAAAATAGCATATATGTGTTTTTGGTTATTTGAAATCGGATAGGGAAGGGGGGAAAACAAGGTACGGGGTGTGGGGGGAGAGAGAGAAATGGGGACCAAGACATGAGAAAGGGTATCAATGTTTGTGAAGTAATGCACCTTCTATCTGGTAAATACAATGTAATCCTTCTATTAATTACAATAGAAATATATGAAAAAAAGACTCACTTCTAGTAGCTGCAAAAAGCCCAAAGTGGAAGTGTGGCTCATATGGTACAGTGCTAATCTTGAGCAAAATATTAAGTGACACTGCTGATTTCAAGTCCCAAAATGCCACTAAAAGAGAAGGATTTTACTCTTTAGGCATTTACGTATAAGGTAGTACAGGAATTCTCATGACTAAACTATAAGGTTTCCAAACAAAGATTTCTTTAGAATACAAAAATCATTTATTGGATGAATAAACTATAGCTGAAGTCTGTTTAACTTTTGATGATTTATTGTGCTTTTGCTCTTTATGTAGGCAAGTACCAGAAATGTTAAAAAAAAATACTAGAGCTCTTGGGGTTGGGATGAGGGAAATGAAGACAAAAAAAAATGAGAAAAGGTATCAATGTATGTGAAGTAATGCACCTTCTATCTGGTGAATATAATGTAACCCTTTTATTAATTACAATAAAAATATATTTAAAAAGAAATAGCATGCATTCTAGCACAAAGGTTGTAAGAGAAGAGTTAGATAGAAGAGGATATAATTGGGAGTAGAAAAAAATGCTCACCTTTAGGAAGCAAGGTTTTAGGGAAAAATGGATGGGACTGTAGAATAAATGGTGGACAAACTAGTCAAAGAATAAGCCACATAAATGTGAGACCTGTCATAAGGTGAAAAGGCTAGGGCATTTTGTTCAAAAATATTAAGAATTGTGCTGGTAGAAACAAAGGATAGAAAATGTGTCATGTAAAAAATGACAGATTTTTACAAAAATAAGAATCATAAAAATAATTTTTAAATTCTGTTTCATCCTGTTGTCATTTGCAAAATAAAAAATGATGTCTAAGTACTCTGAAATGACAAGTAGTTTCCTGAAACAAAGTTCCCTGAACACACAGTCTTTAAGAAATGCAACAGGCTACTTAGAAAAATGATGATTTCTCGTTTCTATGTAATCAAATTTTCACCATGGGATTAGTTTTTTACTACTACTCTAAGAATTACCATAAACTGTAAATTGAATGACATTCACTATTTTTGCAGTTCATATTCCTCTCCTGCTTCCTTGTCCTTTCTACCTTTTGGAGTCTGCTTGCATTTCCTGGCTCTTGGCTCCATCCTCCATTTTTAAGGCTCACAGGAGAAAGTGGTATAGGAGTTAAGCATAAATACCCAATTACATAGATTGTGTCATCTTGGATATAACCACCAAGCTCCTAAGACATTTGAGAAGCAGCAGGTAAAAAATGGCTCTCTGACATGAACTTTCTTCTTTTTTTTTAATATTTTTATTGTATTTAATAAAAGGGTTACATGATATTTGCCAGATAGAAGGTGCATTAATTCACATACATTGATACCCTTCCACATCTTGGTTCCCATTACCCTCCCCCTTCTTATCTTGTGCAAAAAGTATAAAAGATTCCAGGTGTGGTCATTCCTTCAGGTTTTCATTGTCTTGCAAAAAAGCCCCTGTGTACACATAAGAATTTAATGAACCATGTGTTTATTTTTCTTTTAGATCTATTTTTTGTTAGTCCTAGTTAGAGCATTTCCCTCCTTATCTCTTCATGTATAAATTCTTAATCATATCAGTAATTTTTTTAAATTTGGTCATACAAGGTAACACAGTCACAGGTTCTAAGGCTTGGGATATATTGTAGATATAGGGATTGATATGACAATCAGTATTGGAAGTTTTATGTTTTAGTTGTTTGAGATAATTATTAACATAAATTAAGTCACTATATGGAAAAATAAGCTTAATAAACAAAACTATAAGTTATTAAATAAACAAGCCAGTCTCATAATATATGGTAAGTATTCTCCAATTGTGGAAATTAGAGAAAAAGCAAAGCAAAGAAAAACAAAATGAAAATTAAGAAAGTACAAAATTCCCCAAGTCGTAAAAGCAAAAGTATATCATCAGAAATATTGAAAATCAGGGGTTAGGGAGTCAAAACTGGGGGAATAGAATAGAGAGGCATGAGCTTGGTGAAGATGATTCAAGTTTATTGTCTTTTTTGGGCGGGAGGGGGATCATGAGGCTTGAACTCTCGGCCTGGATGAGGTCCCTGAGTCCTTCCGCTCAAGTCTATCGCCCTACTCCAGGGCCTGGGCGTTGTCCCTGAGTTCGTTAGCTCAAGGTTAACACTCTACCCCTTGAGCCACAGCTTCACTTCCCATTTTCTAGAGATTAATTGCAGGTAAGTGTCTCCTGGCTTTGTAGTGCTGGGGCTAGCTTTGAGCCGCTGAGATCTCAGCCTCTTGAGTCGCAAGAATTATAGGCGTGAGCCACTGTGCTCAGCAAGTTCTTTTTTTTTTTTTTTTTTTTTTTTTAATGATGAAGTCCCTTACTACATACACCTTTATATGTGTCAATAAGTATCGAAAATAAAGATCAGGAGTTTGGCCTAGTGGTAGAGTGCTTGCCTAAGCATGAACCAAGACCTGGGTTCGATTCCTAGGTACCACATACATAGAAAAAGCTGGAAGTGGTGCTGTGGCTCCCGTGGAAGAGCTCTCGCTTTGAGAAACCTCAAGGGCAGTGCTCATGCCCTGAGTTCAAGCCCCGGGACTGGAAAAAAAATCGAAGGTAAAATGAAAATAAAAGAAGTAAAAGCCCTATAAAACTGCCCTTCTGTGTCTAACTACGTAAAGACTTAGGGAGGTCTCATTTATGAAAAGGTAGATTCTCATTACTCACTGAAACTGTTGACACTCAAACCTGATACTTTAGAAATAAAATGTCTATCATTCCTAAGCTACTCAATCTATTGTATTTTGCTATAGTAGCCCAAATAGACTAATACAAAAATCTTGACTTACCTTTCTTTTATGTTTCTACTTGACAAGACATTTGTGTGAAATATATTCTAAGGATATTTGAACCAGTTATGGTTCAGACAGATAATCATTTGAAGAAATTTGCTACTTATGGTGTGTATTTGAACATATATTGACAGGTAAAAATAATTGTGAATTTACAATTTTTGAAGAATTGTAGTGTGTCATTATAGATTGTACAGTATAAATATCTGAAAGTACAATATGATTTCCATTGTTTCTTTTTCCTGTAGTAGTGCTTCTAAGATTCTCTTAGAGGGACCACTTCATTTTGCTTCAGCTTTTATAAAGTCAAGAATTTTTCTAAGGATTTGATGAGTTCAAATACCCGTAATGAAAATACATTATTGATTAAATAATCAATAACTTTTCTTTCTTACCGCTCAATCCAAAGGCCTCACACATGAAAAGCAAGCACTCTACCACTAAGCTACATGCTCATACCTGTGTTTATTTCAGATATATCACAGAAGAGAAGAAGCATATTTTGAATAAGCAACACATTGGTTGAATGAGTGGGATGGATATTAAAATAAAACTGGTTGGTATTAATTATGTCATTATCCTCAACTGAGATTAATCAGTGCATAGAGTGTGAATGTAAGCATATTTCTGGTCTCACACTTCATCAAAATATATAAAACAAGAAGGAACTTGAAGTTTGTACTTTCTTTAACTATATACTCAATAAAATTGTTCATATAGTATTTCCATGGCACCTTTTCTTACACTATATGCATATATATTTCCCTTAGAGAAAGTAAGTTCATTCATTCTTCTCTCTGTCATATGATTTATATAATGTTGAGAACATGGCAGCCCTGCAGCCAAACATTGAATGAATTATTAAAAAGTGCTGAGAATTGCTTTATGGCTGTAAAAAGCTAAATAAGGATCTTTAGATTCTACCAGATTTTATATATAAATTTAAAAACAGGAGAATATCTATCAAGAAGCACCTTGTCCAATGCTAATGTTTCTACTTTTAAGAGGGTCATTTGAACAAAAAAAATTTATCTGTACTCTATCTCTATATACACTTATGCACACAAAATACATACACATATAAATATCTTAGATTAACTTCACAAGATAATTTAACAATTCATAAAAATAAGTTAAGTATAAGTATTTCCAAAGGAAAAAGATTAAATAAATTGCAAAATACTAAAAGCAATAAGATATAGAAAAACAACATAGAATCACACCTATTGAAAAGATAGCTGGAATAAAACATCACTTACATGGGGCATTGCTCATTGTAGGTCATATGTGGATGATCCATATGGCATTGCTATAGTTGGGAACAGATTTAGATAAAGAGAAATATTCAGAAGTAGAGTTTGATGAAAGATTCTCAATGTAAGGTCCATGAAAAGAAGCATGAAATGAATAAGGCGTATTTTGACAAAAGATATTACTAAAGGGGAAATATGATATTTAGCTGCATGCATGGAAAGATGATAGAATGAAGACAGGAATCAATTGTCTTCATTAGTAAATAAGGAGACTGGACAGTTTGAAAAAGAAACATGCAAAAATTAGGAATCACTAAAGAATGAAGTTACAAATCAAAAGAATAGGCAATTGTCATGCTGTATTGATGTCATTATTAATATATATTAGATGCTTATTAAGAAAGGCTTGTTACTTACTACAAAGAAGCTAGCCTATATAAACCAAGATCTGTCCAAACTTGAAATCAAGTTTACTTCTTTATTCTATTATGGAAAATTACCTGCGTTTAACCTTGATACTTATATTTTTTTCATTTTGAAAGAGGATTAAATGCAAAGGGACATGAAAAGAATGCATTACAAATACAATGAAAACAAGGTTACCTTGTGCAAGCATGGTGGAAGATAAGTTTTGTTATCTATCTGTTCCTAAAGTTTAAAATAAATTATTGTCAATGATTTTATACTGGGATGCTGGAATAGGCAATTGAATAAATCCACTGAAGGGGCAGAATCTACATATACCTTGCTCCCCCTCCCATTTTTTGAAGTTCTCTGATAGAACAGGTCACATACTGTCTTACCTGATATCTCACTTAAAGCTAATCATTTCTCTAATAATGTTTATTGGCTGTAAGGAATGACAAATAATGCCATATTTTTTCTGCTGGGAAAGTACTACATAGTTGGTGGGAGATATCTTCCCTCCTACCAGGAGAATCACCTTTATATATGGAGAAATATGTTGCAAATTTTAGCTAACTTGTAGATTAAAATTTCAGATATAAATGGGAGACAAAACTTTATTAATTCATGTCTTACCAATTCAGATCTCATTATTTGATCAAAAGCAGAGAAAAATGCTCTTTTTACCCAATTAATATCTTTCTTTTTAGAGAGAGTGAATTAATAATGTAAATAAGATTGCAAGAGGATCCTTGAAAATACTTAGTAGAACAAACTTTCTAAGCACCCTTAAGCACTTTAGAAGGATCCATTTCCACACAATTGATATGCTAATTACAAACCATTAAATCAAGTCAAGGATGTGTATTGGATAACACTTTGTTAGTTTAATGTGAGTTAATGTAGCTACTTGAAATAATAGGACTTCATTCCTTTCTGAAATACTGTATTTTCAAACTTTTTTCCTTAATTGACACTAAGCTTCCTCCAATTAGTAGAGATTAATGAAATTTTACAGGAGTCAATATTTGGGAGGTAGCCAACTCTCCTCCAAACTGGAATTCTTCTGGTCATAGAGAGCACATGACTTGGAAAATATAATCCCAAAGTTGATGTTCTATACTGCCTTGTAACTGAACTAGTACTTTCAAGAATAATAAAATGACAGATGTGATAAAATTAAGTATGATCCAAAAGAAAATCATTAATAATCTGATATATATGTATATATACATATAGATATTCCTAGCAAGTAAAAAGAAATGAATAGCTTTATTGATCAAACAAGGCAAATTTCAAACAAAAAAATAAAACGATCATCTTCAGAGAGATGTTTCTGTTTCCATATATGTACATATGCTTATAAATCTTCCTGCTCCCTTATCCTCAGTTTTTGAAAAATCAACATTAAAACAAGAATGAAGAAGGAATCTAGCTAATTTCAGAGGAGGTATTGAAGGTGG
Source organism: Megascapheus bottae (assembly GCF_031878675.1). Taxonomy (NCBI): domain Eukaryota; kingdom Metazoa; phylum Chordata; class Mammalia; order Rodentia; family Geomyidae; genus Megascapheus; species Megascapheus bottae. The sequence goes on from NC_143520.1 coordinate 24,153,840, forward strand.
TAAAACAATTTCAGTGAGTGAATTTCAGAAAAAATTACAAAGGCATTTCATCGTTTTTGATTTTCTCCTTTATTGTCCATATTGAAAGTACATGAAGTTTTATAGACTTTGCTCCTAGATATATGTCTATAGATGAGAGCTGAATATTTTGTGTGTGCGTTTGTGTGTATACGTGCATCAACAGTAGAACCTTTTTGCTTGTCTCTATTGCTGGGGTTTGGTACTCTATTGCTTGAACCACAGGTCTATTCTGACTTCTTAATGGTTAAGTGCAGAAATGAATCTCATGGAGTTTCCTGTCCAAACTGATTTTGAAAGTAGATCCTCAGATATTAGCTCCGGAGTGGCTAGTGATAACAGGAGTGAGCCATTGGAATTAAGGTAGATTTTTTTTTCTTTAAAATAATTCAAGAACCATCCTCACTGTACTTTGGTATACATGACAATGGACTTAGTAAAGGCTTTAAATAGCAGAAAAATAGAAGGGAACAATACTTCTTTATGCATATCCAGATTCAGACTTTAATCAAAATCTTGTCAATATTATTTGATAATTTACCCAGCATCTGTGGCTCTCTGGCTCTTGCTTTGTCTCCTCGATTTCTGCCTCTTTCTCTCTCTGTCATTGATTGTGGGATTGTGGGGCTTGAACTTAGGGTCTAGGTCTTATCCCTGATCTCTTTTTCTCAAGGATAGTATTTTATCACGTTGAGCCAGAGTGCCATTTCTGGTTTTCTGGTGTGAATAGAAAATAAGAGTCTAATGGATTTTCTTGCTCTTGCTGGCTTTGAACCTTGATCCTCAGATCTCAGCCTCCTGAGTAGGTAGGATTATAAACATGAACCCCCAGCACCTGGCTTCTGCCTTATTTTCTCATAGTGAGTCACGTAAAGCAAATTCTAGAATTATTTAAAATACTAAAATGTTTCCTGTTCTCATTTGTGCTTACCTCTAAGAGTTGTTACCTCTTTCTTTGTAAGACATGTTTATTAGTATCAGCACCTGTTATTTTTCTTTTTTGCAAAAATGGGTTAAATATGAATTAAATGCGTTCAACACCCTTTTAGCTTTTTTGTACCACTGAACTTTTCAAACACTTCAGAAAATTGCCATTATAAAGTGAAAAAAAATCCCTTATATTTAAAAAGAAGGAATCACCATCTACATAAACTAGGTATCATTCTGACCTCATTGAATATTACCAAAACTTGTCCCATTCCCAGCTGACTTTAACTTGAGTTTCTCAAGTATATCATGTTCACTTATTTAGCAGTTTTTCTTTCTCTTCACCATTAAATTAACCCAACAGGAAAAGAAGTTGAAGATTTAAAGTCATATTTTCTCAATACTTCTCCAGATTTAAATTCAGTATTAAGATCTTTATTTGCTCATTGGCTAAACAGTACCAAAATAGTAACCATAGCTTTAAATGGGTCTGCCTTTTTTGTCCTCTCTAAATATTTTATTTATTTAAAAACAATATAACCACATTAATATTTATTTAGACATATTTAGTAATCTCTTTTTCATATAATAAGCTATTACCATAGGCTAATTCAGTGAATGAAGCATTTCATATACAAATTTTTTGCATTATCTGATGGGTTTTCATATGTAAATTGCATGCATCTGTTTATCGCTGGCAAATGATGTCAAGTATTCTTAAAGCAAAAATACATCTTAAGTAATATCATCTTCCTAATGACTCCTCATTCCCAAAGAAAAGTTGCTTATTTGTGCCAGATATTTAGAAGTTGCCTTTGAAAAAGAGGTTTTTTTTTCTTGTTTTTATTGAACTGCATAAGAAAAATAAAAGAGAAAATAGCTCTCAGAGGTAAATTAGTTCTATTATCATTGTATACAGCTTTGAGGTTCTGTATTTGAGATAAATTATATCTCAGCAATGAACACTTTGAAACACACAAGACAGTGTGTAGAAAAATATCCACTACATTTAAAGGAATTTTTATTAGGTGTAAGGCACTTAAATCACGTTTACAAACATGGCAAGACAAATGCTCAAACATCTGAAATGGTGGCTCTCTTCTCTCAAGTCTTCTTTGAATTCACCATGTGGGTGGAATCAAAGCCCAGAACAAACACTGTTTTGATATGGCTTTGAAGATGATAACAGCTTCTAACAGAGAAAAAGGCAGCTTTGGGCTTACAGGAGAATGATGATTGACACGACTCCAGTCCAAGAAAGTTTACCTTTTAATGAGTGCATGGGGAGAAGCTATCACCTGAGGTTTTATTTTTGAGGAAAGCTGCCTGGCTAGGAGAGATCTCAAAAGTCTATGGCAGCTATTCAGGAGAAATCACACATTCTTTTAAGTAGCAACATCTTTTGATCCAAATAAGCATATGCAGTCCCCAGATGTGTGAGCAGAGCTTGAAGTGACCTGTATGGATTAGAACTTCTCTTCCATGGAATTCAGGCTTTCCAAACAACCTATGATTGCAGGCTCCAGGAAGGATGGCTTAAAAATATTGTAGCAAACATTAACATAATGGTTACAAGGAGGCAGAAATATAATTTTTAAGTTAAAATGTTTTGGTTATTTGCTGCTCTTTCTGTATTTTTAATATTTTTTTTCAGTCCTGGGGCTTTAAGTCAGGGCATGAGCACTGTCCTTGAGCTTTCTCAAGGCTAGCACTCTACCATTTGAGCCACAGCACCACTTCTGGCTTTTTCAGTGTATGCAGTACTGAGCAACCGAACCCAGGGCTGCCTGCATGCTTGGCAAACACTCTACCTCTAGGCCACACTCGCAACCCCACCAATTTTTTTTTAAATTTCTTTTTTATTCTTAGATGAAAAACTGATTTGATTTGTTAATCTCTTTTCATAGTTTTGTTTTGAGGACATGATTTTGAGGCATCTCATGTAGATTCAAATCAAATCTATATTAGCTTCAGTCTTATTTTTTTAAGGTCTCAAAAATTACATACCCAGCATAAGAGATTATTAAAATTCCAAGTAGATATCAAGTAACATTTAGTAGAGATGGATATTTTCAGCTAAATTTGGTATTTGGGACACAAACTACCTAGATGATCTCTACTCTTGTTTCCTACCTCACGTCAGCCTTTCCTGCAATTGTATGTCACCATGAAGAATTTCTGGTGAGAGGAGCATGGATGACAGTATTAATCCTCTTTCCAAGGTTATAGGAAAATTCACTGGTAATATCCTAATACTCCCAAAAGCAATGTCATACAAGCAAAATTTGACCCAACTGGAATAATTGTTTTGTAATTAAATATTTTTTTAGGATATAGGTATGCCTAGTTATTCACAAATATTATGGCTGCCTTTATGCTATAATAGCATGTAATAATAATATATAATTTAATAATATATTGTATAATATAACAGAATACATTAACAGAGTCTAAGGAGAAACTACTCTTTTTCTTCTTTTTAATAACTGGTATATTGACAAAAAGTTTGTTGGTTTAGATGTTCACCTATTGACAAGATAGAGTGATTTCAAAGCATTGTTTATGTTTTAATAACAGCATTCATAATATGGATATCTACAGGTGTTACTAAGCTGATAGTCAATTAATGTAATGTAATGGGGATGTACAGACATATACACAGTGAAGCATACAATATCAATTTTCATTACCTATGTAGACAAGATTTTATCAAACCTTTTTCAATTATTTTATTAAAAATAATTTCCATTAATCTCTTCAGGCAATACTGAGATTTAAATTAGGTTTAAACTTAAGACCTTTTCCTTACTAGGCAGATAAACTACCACTTAATCACACCTTCAGCCAAGCCTTCTAGACTTCTCTGCCATATCAAAAATGCTGAAGATGCTTGTTCAACCAAACTTCCACCACTCAGGTGGCGGCTCCAGGCTGTTTTGGGGTTAGCTATTTTTTGAAATATAGGGTCTGGCTTTATGCTGTTTACACTACCATCCTCCTGCTTGTGTTTCCCTTTGTAGCTGAGGTAACAGGCACAGATCGCTATGCCTACCCATTGAATAAGATTCAGTCTTTTATAACTGGATTGCCCTCAGACTGGATCCCCAGATTTCTGCTTTTCAAACAGCTTGCAATATGGGCTTACTTCACTGCACAAGCAACTGACAGCACCAATTCTTGGTCAAATAGTAGCTAAGAGAGTAAAGTCTTAACCTGGTTCACCACTGATGTTATTTCCTGCAGCTATACAAACCAGTATTTGCAGATTCATCCTCTGCAGTCCACAGATGACTTTATTAATGAATACAGTTGATGTGCTCTCAATTATAAATCCATGCCAAAGATAAACTTCAAGGACACCAAAAATTTTAGTTACCTTGTTTCCCTGAGCAAGTGGTCTAAAAGAATTTCTAGCACAAGCCATAAGCTAGGCTAAAATCTGTTCCAACTAGCAGCAGACAATTTGCTCCTTTCTTGTATTGAGAATAAATCATTTATTTTGCTTTCCCTCCCCCTCACAAACAAATGCATTTTGATTTCTTGCTTTAGTACTTTCACCAGAAAGTCCCAGGACTCATTATGCAAATTTTTTTGGTCTCTAACTTTGAGCTCTGTGTAGTTGTCCTTTCTGCTAAATCATATGGAAAAAAGAAAGTCTTGGTTCACTCTAATCCCTGTACAATGAGCTCCTACTTGTCTCATATTTACATAACTAAAGGGGTCACACAAATGACCCAGGCCAGGACAAAGAAAATCTGCTCCAGAGACGACTCTTCAATTCTTCAGATTCAAAGAGCATTTGGCAGCCTATCTGAGTATTTTTGAAACAAAACCACTATCTATTTGCCATAATAAAAAATATACATTTTGACATCTGTGTATATATTCAGATGTGTATATTTATATGCATGTAAATAGAGGCATCTATACACATGCATATTATAGTAAATACACAACACATTTAGATGTATTTGGAAGCAAATGTATATACATATTCAATGATTAAAAATACTTGAAATACAGAACAGTTCTATTTAAACTAACTTAAATAAGACTTTAAAAATGTTAAGAAGTTATTTTATTATTCATTTTTCCAATTACCAAATGTCCATTCAGTTCTTAATTATGAACTTCATTGCTAAATAGCAGACTTACAATTTTTATCTCTTTTAAAATATAACATAAAAGTTTTACATTTTTGATGGTTTTATTTCACAGTCCATAGAATTTAATATACCATAGGTAAATGTTTTAAGTAAATGATAAATTATATATTTCCTGATGGCATCTTACCAGCTCTATACTTATCAGCCAGCTAAGGATTACTAATTTGTAAATCTGTCTACTGTGTTTTTAATGCCAAAGGTATCTGAACAAACTTTGGAGATGAATTTTACAATTGCAAAGTGAAAAAGCTTATGTGCAAGTATTTATCCAGAGGAAATAGACAATGCCAATGGCTCACACCTAAATTCCTGCTACTCAAACAGCTGGAAGATAGTAGTTCTAGCCAGTTCAGGTAGAAAAATCCTACAGATTAAATCTTCAAAATAGTTATTAGGGAGAAAAAACCTGAGCAGGAAGCACAGTTCAATCAATAGAGAGTTAGAGCTGTCTAGAAAGTGCACGACCATGAGTTCAAATCTTCTTCTCAGCAAAATAAAACAAAACAAAGAGACATAAAGAATTTAAAAGATATGAAAACAATGTGACAAAATGAGGATAAAGATGAGGAGAACACATTCATTTTTCTTTATTGAAGGGCTTCAGAGGATAACTTTACTTACATTAAGCTATTTTGCATAATTTATCCCTTTAACACCATCTACATTATGATTTAGGCTAATTTACGGAATAGAAATTATTACATAAAAATGTGAATTATAGCCAATATTTTAAAACACAGAATCAGTCTCCAAAAATTTTGTGATATATAGATTGACAGTTCAGAAAAATAAACTCTACATATCAGCAACAAAAATTTTAATCTGGCTCAGAATAAGGCCTGTCTCATCTTTAAGCTCCTGGTCTGTAACACTAGTTTTTATTGAGCTATGTGCCGACTGGAAAATACCAATATGATTTAGGGTATAATTTTCAGACATACAGTACCAGTGAATGTGGGAATGGACATCAACTTCAATCATAATCAATTGATCAGTCATGTTTAAATGTTGCAGCCCCAATAAAATTTCATATTACGGGACTCTGATGAACTTCCATGGTCAACACTATTACATAAACACTGTTGCAGACTGATGCTGAGAAAATAACAGATTTTTATTCTTAGGAAGAAGATAAAAGATACTATACATATATATATATATATAAACAGTATTTTATGACGTACATTCTTTGCTGCTCATCTCTTGATTGGTTTAGTTGGCATACTTTCAATGTAATAAACCATAGCCATAAGTACAATAGCTTGTAGTGAAGTTTAGGAGTCCACTTAGTGATTTATCAGAATTTAGAGTGGTTTGGAGGAACTTCTTGAGCTCACTATTGATGTTAGTAAAGAGGGTGACCTTGTTTCAATTGTTTTTCTAAATCCACAGTGGTGTACATCTTCATAGACGGTGTTAGAAAAGAGGGCAAAATACCATGAGGACATTTTCAGACCCAATAAAGGATGACAGTAATATTTCAGTGGCAAAATTTTTATCATTTGAAAATCATCATCATATAATAAAGAGAATCTAAAGGCACATAAATAAATGGCTATCATCAACTATTACGGTTATGAAAGAAAGAGATACAATGTTTTTCTTTAACTGTTTCTGTCACAAACATAAAATTGTCTTACAAACTATATGATAGCAAACCAAAAATAAAATTATCTTATAAGCTATACAATAGAAAACCTGTTCATTGCAAAACATGGAAGGTTAAATCAATAAACTACCCCTATAATGTAACAACATGGACACTTGAGCCAAATTTGTGCCTTATAAGAAGTGGTAGCTTTAGAATTTCCCAGGGAGGAACAGAAAGAGGGAGTAATTAGGATTATCAGGAAAACAAAAAGAGAAAACCAAGAAAAAATGAGATTCTGTTACAAATAAATATATGAAGCAGAATATGTATATTGGGAATATATCTGCATTTTAATGATAGATTCTGAGGAAAAGTCATGGAGTCAATCAGAACTGAAATAGTAAGACTCTCATAAACTCAACAGCTGGCAATGAGTCCCATTACTCTGCGGTTGAGCTTACCTTGCAATTAGCAAGTATAAAACAATCACGACGGTCTTAGCAACTGGACCATTAGTATTGTGAGGGCCAAGTAACATCTGAATTATTTAGTCTATCTTCATTATCTGCAATTAGCAAGTATAAAACAATCACGACGGTCTTAGCAACTGGACCATTAGTATTGTGAGGGCCAAGTAACATCTGAATTATTTAGTCTATCTTCATTATCTGCTGTGTGCTGTTCTAAGGCTAGTGTCCAAAGTAGTACCTATTGAGTGAATAACTAAAAAGTGAACCTAGATGAAATACATTTCAAATTGGATGAATTATATATTAAAAATTAATGCTAAAATATTTTAAAATATACCCTGAGATATTGAAAAGGGAGATTTAAAGCAAAGAAAATAAAGGAGCTTACAGTCTTTAACACTACACATTATACCCTATAATACTTGAAAAAATATATAAACACTTTCAGACTCCCTTTTTTTCCTATCAAGAGGCATCAAGTATATTTTATAACTGTTTAACAATGTGTTTAAGTGGTCTCATTTGGAAGCAAATTACAATATTTCCTTGTATAATTATTGGCAGTATAAAAAGTTGAATTATTAGGTCAACTAAATTATGTAAGTTGCTTCTGAAAGTTTGCCTACAACTATTTTTCTCAGAAATTTCCATGAAAATGATGTACTTTCCCTTGTAAGATTTACAACTTACTGATAAATCTCCCTAGATAAATAAGAAGTGAAGCACATATCTCCTTAAGCATAGTTGTATCTATTAGCTTCAAACTCCTCTACCAATTTCTTATGGAAAATTCTTGCAAATAAAAATATCTACTGATTTAAGTTTTCACACCTTTTCCTTTCCCCTGCCAATCTCACTAACAAGCAGGAAGAAAAAATACTAACAAGGTGGTAACTGTCCGAAGGTGGACAGCAGGAAGAAGAAGGGAAGAAAATCCTTGAATAATTGACAACCTACACAATCAGCCTTGCATAATTACAATCTCACTGTATTCTACATAATTTGGTTATAAATCACATTGTTGTGAGTAGATATGGTGTAAGTATAAAGAGAATATCATCCTGTTATCATCCCAAAGCAAGAGTAATTTTAAAATGGATATTGAATATAATTTTTCCATACGAATTAGTGCCCATTGGTCTAATGTAGATAAGTTAAATGAAGGTAAGTTATATAATTTATTCTTTGCATTTTTTAAACAAGAAGTACATGAAAGATATTTAACAATCTTGCTATCTTGGCAGAAACTCAAAACAAACATATGTAACAGTTTTCAAGAGAAATATCAAGCAGGCAGTGCCAAATCAAGGCATTATATTTAGTTTGCTGTAAATAATGTGGTGTTTGCACATACTCCATCCTGAGACTAGTCCTGTGTGCTGTCTAAAATCAGTATCATACAGGACAGCTCCTATCACAGAATCAAATTGTAACTTGTTTTCTGATTGAAAACCATAGCCAAAACAAATGTAGATAAAGAATCTATCCTTTCAGACTGAAACTCACCAAAGGTAATGATGCATGACTAAAAGTACTTAAATTGCTGAATAAAACATAATCTGATGTAAAAAAAAAAAAAAAGAGAAAATGACAGTGCCTTCCCAATAGTCTGTTCCCATGCTTAGCCAAGTAATCATCTCTATTTGTGGGAGAGAACATTCCATACCTAAAGTGGAAAGACTCATTTGACCTACAAGAAAAGCTGATACAAAGAGTGAGTTTGTATATCAGAATTACTTTTAAAAAATTCTTAAGAACTGTTTTTTTTTTTATAAATGTGATGTACCAGGGCACTGCAGTAATAAGTACACTTCTTTTTGAATAGAGTTACTTCTAGACTCATTTTCTCTCAGTTTCCCTCCCCCTGCCCCAAAGACCATTTTTCTTCCCCTGCCTGAAGTTTATAAGTTTAAGAGAATAATTTATGTGTGATTATTTTATAAAGTTTTACACTTATTTACTCAGAATAATTTCAAACTGAATCCAGTACTAAAGACTCTATGTATAGTCTGAACCTGCTCAGAAGTAAAGACAGCTAAGAAAGGACTAAAGATGAACTACAAGGACTATAATAGAGATGGTCCAGCTGGATGAAGAAAAAGTTTGAGTCACTTGGAAAGAAAATACAGAACTGACAAAAAAAGAGAGTGGGGACAAACACAAATAGCATCCAAGGGAGATATTTCATTCACACTTTTAAAAATTCTCTAATAATGGTGCCTCCCTCACTCCTTTCTAATTTTTTCTTTAAGTTTATCACCTAGCAGAATACCTTTCAAATAATGCATTACTAGTTAATGCCATTTGCCTTTTACTCATGTTCTGCTGCCCTCAGAATTCATCTAGCACAGTGTTTAAAAGGAAAACTGACATCTGAAACTGAGCTTAGAGAATTATCATAGTGGAAATGTGTTATTCTTTGCCCATCTTGTAAATTTTCTTCACAGTATTACATGATGTTAAGGTGGAAACTTTGAATTTTGATCACCATAGTCGATACTTGACAACAGGGAGAATTTTAGAGAACAGATATAATCGTGGGTTAAATGCTCTAAAGCATTGTCAATTGCCTTGAAGCTATTATAGGTCACTATTTGTAGAGAAGACTTCCAAGGGTTTTCATGATTTTTGAATTCCCTTCTCTCAAAAAGGATCCTGAGATGTGCCTTGTAATCACTGTACCCTTAGCAGAGAACATTCAATGAGGCTAATTGGTCTAATCTGAATGTATTGGAAATGACAGAGTAGACAGAAGATACATTACTAGTCTATCAACTAACTCTTATAACTTAACCTTCTAAGATCTGGAGGGTGGGGATGAAAGTTATGTGTGTTTGCTCCCCATGGATCAGGGTCCTCGCCATGTAAGAGAACAAGCAGGAGGATGTCTTAGGTCCTGTCCTCAAACAGCTAGACTAAATTTACAGACTAGGGAGAAGAGCTTACAGGCTTCATCAAATTTCTGCTGCATTTGGTCATAGAAGGGCCCACGATCTGCATTATGGAATGAAAAGTTAAACAATAAAAAGCAAAAGAAATCTTTGTCACCATTTGGCTAATTGTGTCTTGTGATCTTTGCATAGGAAGCACTGAATCGGAGAAAATAAGTGAGATAGCAAGATATTTCTGGTCTGGCACTAAAGTTTCCATAGCCACAGAACCATATGGAAGTCTTGAAAGTATAAAAAGCTGTGTCTAATAAAATATCTTGAAGAAATTAAAATTCAACTCTGATACTGTGGTGTTCGGCTACAATGTAGATTGAAACTGACACATTGTCTACGAGTGTTAAGAAAACCTCAACTAAAATCTTCAAGTTTCAACTTCACGAACAAGAGAGACAATAATAAAAGATGAAGTTCCCTTCTATGTGTTACTAAATCACAATTCCATGCTTGTTTCCTGTGTCATAGGAAAATGACTGAAATCAAAATGGTCTTTGTTAGGAGATCAGCAGCATTTTCAATACTCTGAAATTTCTGGCTCAAATTGAGCAAGGTTCCTCTTTGACTTGAAGATCTAATGCTGACACTAAGAGAATGTTAAGTTCCCAGTGAAACTTTCCTCATTTTTAAAGTAATATCAATAGAAATAAACAAAGAATAAATTATACTCTGAAACACAGGGATAATGATTTAGGAAAATAATTTAGGATTTTACTTAGCTTAGAAAAAATTGAGATTATATGTACAAATTAAATCTGAACCAACAAGAGAACATAAATTTTATAAAATGATGAAAATAACATTAAATTGCACTGTCCAGACATTTTTAGAATCAACAGTAATGTTTGAACAGCAGAGAGTGATCAATTTATTGAAATCTAGAGACAATAGTTGTCAGCTATGTCTAACTTATGGCTGTGACACAATTCCTGACATAAATGCCTTTAATGGAAGATATCTTTTTTGTTTTGTTTTTTATGTTTTAATTCTTTTTCATATTTTTATAGTAATTAATAGAAGGGTTTCATTATATTCACCAGATAGAAGGTGCATTACTTCACAAACATTGATACCCTTTCTCAGGACATGGTCCTCATTTCCCTCCCCCTCTTCTCCACCCCTCATCTTGTTTTCCCTCCTTCCCTATCCAATTTCAAATAACCAAATATGCATTTATCCAATAAATCAGATAACAAAGTAAAATATTGTGACAATATGAGATAACCAAGGGACAGCAAAAGAGATGAGAGATAACATAGTACATTAAGGACAACAATCACTCATATGGTTTTTGTTTTTATATCCCAGAGGTTCTTTCATTTAGCATCACACTATATGGTCTTATGTATCTAGGTTTTGCTCTATTGCAAATCTCTGCTAGGAGAGCCCAAGGTTTCTACTGATTATGACAAATGAGGGAAACCATTGAGCCCATGTTCCTTTAGGTTTGGCTTACTTCACTTAACATGATTTTTTCTAAGTCTTTCCATTTCCTTCCAAATGGGGCGATGTCATTCTTTCTGACAGAAGCATAGATTCCATTGTGTATAAATTCCACATCTTGTTGATCCACTCATCAACTGGGGGACATCTGGGTTTGTTCCATATCTTAGTTATGGTAAATAGTGCTGCAATGAACATCATTGTGCTAGTGGATTTAGTATGCCCTTGTTTCTGGACAGTTGGGGAAATGCCAAGTAGTGGAATTGCTGGGTCATAGGGGAGTTCTATGTTTAGTCTTTTGAGGAACTGCCATACTGCTTTCCATAGTGGTTGAATGAGTTTGCACTCCCACCAACAGTGTAGTAGTGATCCCTCCTGGCCACATCCCCTCCAGCATCTGTTGTTATTAGTTTTCCTGATCCTGGCCATTCTAACTGGAGTAAGGTGGAATCTTAGCGTTGTTTTGATTTGCATTTCTTTGATGACCAGAGATGTCGAGCATTTCTTCATGTGTCTATAGGCAATTTTTGTTTCTTCTTCAGAGAAGACTCTCTTTAAGTCTTTGGCCCATCTAGGTCCTTGTTTCAGATATTTAAGTCCAGAATGTTGAGAGGATGGGAAAAAAGCATAATAGGAAAAAGCATATAGAACAGGAAGCGAAGAGAATGAATGTTGGCTCTATTTTCATTTCTCTTATTCCCTTTTCAACCTATATAGTACTTCAGTCTATGGGGAAGTTGCTACCCACATTCAAGGCAGACATCCTCCCTTAGTTTAAAATCTTCTCTGGAAATCCAGGTGAGTTGGCTCACATTTGTAATCCTAACTACTCAGGAGGCTGTGATCTGAGGATCAAATTTCAAAGCCAGTCCAGGCACAAAAGAACCTGAGACTCATCTTCAATTAAACCCTAGTAAACAGGAAGTCGGGCTTGCTTGGCTCAAGGGTAGGGGGCAGCCTTGAGCAGAAGAGCTCAGGAACAGTGCCCAGGCAGAGTTCAAGCCCTATGACTCACCCCCAAAAAATCTTCTCTAGAAACATCACAGAAGAATACACAGAGAGGCTTTTCACAATTACCTAAAATTTCTCAGTCCAATGAAGTTGATGTTCAAGATTGACTATGTCATTGACAGTAGTGGTTCATGAAAAATGAGATTGAAAGTATGAAAATTTCTCAACAAAACAATGAAATAGAGCTTTAAGGACATAAAAATCATTGAGTCAGTTTCTAATTTTCCTAATGGCCAACCTCCACTCCTGATAAGAGAGTTCACAAGACATTTTGAATTTAATCAGTCCTTGAAAAACACACTAGCTAGAAAAAAATAAGATAATTATAATTAATAATATCATAATTTTCAATTATTTTCAAAGCCCAATATTCTCAGGAACATGATCCCTTCACAGACGATGACATTATTCCATTGAATCTCTGTTATTGTGCTTATAGGATATGGAAAGAATGAATACTCTCCTATGTATTTAGATATGTGTAATGTATGGATATCTGCAGGTAGGAGAAAGGTAATACATATTCAAGTTTTTATGATTTCAGACAGATAACAAAAGAAAATTAAAGGAAATTTTACTTCCTTTTGTACATCTCAGTCCTAAGAACTGGTAATTTACTTACATGTTCATTTTAGAGAGCATGTATATCCCATTTCCACCTCTCATGGATGAGGCATGTTACCAGTTAAGAAGTGATAAAAAGCTTTCCAGATTTTAGTGGGACCAGAGTCTAAACCCCCTATTCCCACTACTGGAAACCATTCCATTTTCTGCCATTTCTGAGCAAAATGAAGTTTTGTAGACTAATTCCAAGTAGCAATACTGTCCTTTAAAGCAAAGCTGCCATTCAAGTAGCTCAATGTCTATCTCTTATCCTTGATATGTCCCTGCAGACATTGAGAACATGTCCTCTTCACCTCTGACCCTTCTTCAAATACACACAACTGTGAAAGAGACATCCTCTGTCTTATCTTGGTCCTTTGAAGCCTTTCTTACTAAGCCTGAAATGAGAAGGATGTACTGCCTTCTCTTTCTATATTAGTGAGGATAATCGAGGTACATGTAGCTTCTGGGCAATTGTTAAATATGATTCCCCTGGAGCACTACATCTGTCATATATTGGTACATGGATGACATTTCAAATTTTACACCTTTTTAAGTATATCTGAAGATCTTTTTTGCCACTCCTGGGGCATGAGCACTCTCCTGGGGCTTTTCTCAAGTCTAGTATTCTACCACTTGAGCCACATCACCACGTCTGGCTTTTTCTATGTATGTGTGGTATTGAGGAATCGAACCCAGGTCTTTGTGCATGCTAGGCAAGCACTCTACCACTAGGCCAAACTCCTGGCCCTTATAACTGGGACTTTAGAAATATTTTCTCAAAAATATAAAAACAGATATGAAGAAAATGTGCATTACTTCATAGACTCAGAGATTCTCAACTTAAATGGTGTTCATTGGCGAGCAATAACTGTCTTAGTAAAAATATCATATAGTGAAATGAGCAGAGCTTTAAGAATCAGGTACCTAGTCTTCAAAATAGCATTTCTAACACATGTATTAATTCCTTTTAATTTGTTTCTTTATCAACCAGCTATTGCTTTCTTCAGGTCACTCACTCTCTCTTCCTAGTCCATTGACTGCAGAATAAATTCAAGCCCGTGGTAATTGTGTTCTAGCAAAATTGTTATTTCTCTTTCTTAAACCCCTTTCTTGGTCTCAGACACTAGATGGACTTTTTTAAACTTAATTTTTTCTTCTTCTTTTGTGGAATGGTCATACCAAACCTATAGTTCTTCTCTTCTTATTTTTCTGCTGATTCTTTGTCATTTTTCAAGGATGTTTTTAAACTTAACTTTTGCTTCTCTGAATATGTAGGACATTTAAATTAATCTCAGCATTGAGTTTATTTCTTATGATGTTACCATAAGTAACTATGTAAGCATGTGATTACTTGTTTCATTTGTTAATTGCCTATCCCACCATACTTCTAACTTCATTTTAGTTGACATTGCTTCTGTATAATTATGACTTATCTCAGGACTCAGAAGTAAGTGATAAAAAATAGTTGGTATGTCAAGTACCAACTAACTGGTACTCAATTTTCCATGTTCCTTCAACATTCTTAGGAAATATAGTCATAAACAGGATATAATTTCTACATTGAAACACACAAAGGAAGCAAATATACAAGTAAATAAATAATCTGCTGGGTAATTCTAAGTATTAGGAAGTAAAATAAACTAGAGCAGAATAAGGAAGACAGTACTTCAGATGCAGTGAATAACCAAGTATTCTGAAATGATATCAGATCAGAGGCCTAAAGCATACCATTATCTAGAGGTTCTAGGCTGAATGGTGAGTGAAATGTAGTAAGGCAACAGCAGGCCTAATCTGCTCAAAGATCTGCTCAAATATTTCTGTGAGGTGAGAATGATGATGGATAGAAGGAATGGCTAGGGGCAAAATCAATAGTGAGCAATGGGAAGAAAGTTCATACAGGCCCCGATAGCTTATATGAAATATTCTTTAAGAAATAATAACCTCTTGGAGACTGTTGAATACTTGTGTGTCAGAGTAGTGCAAGCTATGCTAGTTGTATGGCTATGGCCATACGTACTTAAGGTCAAATAATCTAGGACAGAACTGATAGGTGTTACAGAAGCATAGAACTGCTATGAAGAGAGGTTAGTAACTTCTTCCAAAACAGGCTGGAGTCACAACACACATATCCCAATTTATTACCAAAAAATTGAGTGAGGAAAAGGCTTTTTGATTGTTCAGTGTGGCTGGATTGGTTGTTAGTCATTATCTCCTAGAGTCTTGGGCCAGGAGTTTGGCCTAGTGGTTAAAGTGCTTGCCTAGCATGCATGAAGACCCGGGTTCGATTCCTCGGTACCACATACATAGAAAAAAGCCGGAAGTGGTGTTGAGGCTCAAGTGGTAGAGCTTTAGCCTTGAGAAAAGCCAAGGACAGTGCTCAGGCCCTGAGCTCAAGTCCAGGACTGGCAAAAAAGAAAAAAAAAAAAAAAAGGAAGAGTCTTACCTAATTGGCTTTAATGCATTCTGGTGCTTTTGAAAACAATAATTGATACTAATTACTTAACAGAAATATAAGAAAATCTATTTAAACATAGTGTTGTCTATTTACATTGCAAAAATCCTTTCAAACTCTTTGTCTCATTCCTTCTGTTATTTATTCCCAGCTAAATATACGTTTATTTGTTCATAGAGAAAGGCACTTATGAAGTAATTCTCTTCTAATAAAAATTTAACTTTAATGATATCTGTAATCTGTTGTCTGGACCTTTAAAAATTGATGTCCCAGGAGGAGCCCATGAAACTAAATCAGAAGGAGGGAGGCTCAGTGCCTCTCAGAATTCCAAAGGTCTAGCCTCCAGTTCTATGAGGTCAGGGGGAGGGATTAACCTCTCACTTTCTGGTAATGGTTTTAGAAGGACTCTGAAAATTCACAGATGATTAAAAACACTCAACTGACTGACTAAAGAAGAACAGAGAGAGAGAAATTCTATTTGTTTAACAGCTCTATCTAATGGTACAAAGCCAAGTTACCTCAGTCACAACCAGTTATGTGACTGAAGATCTATCAATCCACCTTTCTATTATGTTCTTCCACCCTAACAGAGACAGAGAGGTATTTCCCTATTTTTCCCAAATCAGAGAGACAGACTTCCAAATCACCTTCTTTTGGCACTAAGCCACTAAGACTGTGTACCCTACAGTAGCAAATTACATAGACTATTGTGCTTAACTGTATCAATGATATTAAGATTTATAAAAACTTATTAACTTCGAATTATCCAAGTTGCAAACTGTATAAAAAAGACATTTCCAATGGATTTCCATGAATTAGTCTCCTTAATGTTTTATTTTCTTTGTACATTAATTAAAGAAAATAGGTCAGACCTCATATCTAAATGGTCCTGTTTGTGGAAATAAATGTTGATTATAATTAGATCCATTTGGCTTTTAATAAAAGTATTTTTTCTTTTATTATAAGTTGGCAGTAATTGGTTTGCAACATTTTAAAAATGCTGTATTTGGTTATTTCTAAAGTTTCCTTCTCTAATTTTTGGACATTGGCAGGGAGAAGCCAAACTAATTATAAAAGTTAGCATATGTATTATTAGTGTGTTACTCAGCTACTCAGCTAAGTAATGTTACCTGCTTAAAGGATAAATACTTTAACATGTTTTAAAGATGTGCTATAAAATATATTAATTAGTCATTGTTTTACATGACCAGAACTCTTGTCCCAGAGGGTGGACCATACAACATTTACTCATGGTGATGAGGCCATCGGTTATCTTTTTCCATCAATACTATGAAAATGAATATGAATTATGATGGGCATAGAAAGTAATAGCTGTTCTCGTTTCCTCATAATTCAATATTGTTTTGTTCAGTCAGTCAGGACTTAAATTCTTTACCTTGGGCTTCTGTGGCTTTCTGCCTAAAGAGGCCATTGATTTTTAACTGGAAATGTGATGGGGGGTAGTGAGGCCAACAAAGATGTCTGTTCAATATATATGTATATAAATATACATATATTTAAACATATATTGAAAATATATGTGTATATATGTACACAGTTGTGTATAGGTATTTAATACAAAATATAGTAAATATATAACTATAAATATATAAAATATATATATAAAGAAATGTATGTATGTATATATACATGTTATTTCTCTTTTTTAATTTAATTTAATTTTGTGCAAAGGTATATAACTGTATTACAGTTAATAAGTAAGGTAATGAGTACATTTCTTATCCAGCATTGTTACCCCTCCTTCGTTATAAAGTTCATTTCCAACATAGTATCCTGTGAAAATCACCATTCCATTGGTTCAGCCTTTGTCTTTTGTCTCACTGTTTTGTTATTTCCCTTTCCGGCCCCAAATCAGATAAACATATATACAAGACACAGGTTACAAAAATCAAAATATACATTATTTTTCTCTACCCAGTTGTTAAGTATGTTGAGTTTAGTCCATCTAGAAAGGGGCCTTGAATGATGTGTTTTTGATAAAACATTGATTTTGAAACATGCACACTATTATGGATTAGTGAAGAAAAATAAAACTAACAATGCCATAGAAATTTACAAGCAATATTGATGAGTGCATTAATTCTAAGGATATATCGAAGTTAGGTTTATTTCCTTTTTTCTTCCAGCATTCAAGATGTTATAATAAATATTCTGCTCAATGAATTAAATAATTAATCCTCAAGTCATGCTGCAGAGAAGACCTTATATTCTCCAAGTCCTTTTGTGGATATAAAAACCTCAACATTGGGCTGGGAGCATGGACTACTGGTAAAGTGCTCACCTAGCATGCATGAAGCCCTGGGTTCGATTCCTTGGTACCACATCCACAGAAAAAGCCAGAAGTAGAGCTGTGACTCAAGTGGTATAATGCTAGCCTTGAGAAAAAATTGTCCAAGGACAATGCCAAGGCTCTGAGTTCAAGACCCAGGACTAACAACAACAACAAAAAAGAACCTCAGCATTGTGATTTCCTATGTTTCCATATCAACCTATGCTCTTGATTGTATTGAACATAATAAGAGGTCAATTTTATCTTCCATGGGAGTCTTTCATATATGTAAATTAAAATAATATTGGAATCACATTGCAGCCTGTAATGATTTAGAAGAAAAAGCAGTTACGAGTATACCACTACGTCAAAAGTGGATCCTACTTTAGGATAATGTAGACCTATCTCAAACTTTTGAAAAACAAAATAATGAGCAAGAAATTTCTTAAGAATGGCAATAACTAAGTACTATTGTTTGTTCAATCAACAGCTATAAATAAAAATAAAAATGATCAGTAGTAATAATAGTTTGAGTGAAAGAAGAAATAATGGACACAAGTTTTAAGTATTAAATAGTTGTCTGTAGACCTTATTCATTTATTTTATTTTCTGTAGTTGTTTTCAGTATTAAACACAACAAGGCAGGTCCATTCATTTGATCTACACAGGGGCTGTGCTGAATGATGCAATTGAGCTGATCTGGGAACTGAGACATGCTAAACCTCTATCGTCCTGTGCTTTCACCTTTTAGCAGTGAGCTATGGAAACAGTAAACTATGAATTAAAGCTAAAAACTGAATCAGCACTGAAAACATCAATTTAGTAATATAAAGGATGTATTTGGAACCGTGAGTTTGTAAGTATATTTGATTCCTGATCTGTAGAAAAATGTTTATCTAGTTAAATGATTTGCAATGTGTTTCATTTTTTATATCATCTACATGTACTCAATATGAATCTATCATCTCTAGCAAACAAACAAAAGTTTCCTTTCATGAATAATGATATGATCAGTTTGTGCCACAGAAAGCAATCAGAGGAATGGTAAGATTAGAATACACACATGAAGGTCCTTAGGCTTCTGTAAGAGTGTTTGCTAGATGAGAAGTAAGTTTAGAAGAAAGTCAGGAACATGAAAATGAAATAAATGGAAAAGTGAGTGGTGAGTGTAGGGCAGAAGATAGGTATGTCCTGAGATGATCCAAGTCTGGTGGAGTGGTATAATGCAGGCTCTTAAAGCCTGCCCAGTACTTTCCTCATCTGTCCCTCTGCTTCAGTTCCCAGACATCACACCCCTAACTTCAGCTTTCTCTCTGATGTTAGTCCATGTCTGAGCCCCAGTGTTCTGTGTCTCTTTCTTTCTCACTATCTGATAGCTCTTGAACCTGCTATGCTGCCATGGGAACCTGAAGGAGACTGTAGGCACCCATTACATTCATCTCTGTTGAACATGAATTAGGAATTTTCTATTTAAGTTGACATAAAAAAATGTGTCTCCACTACAGGGTCCAAAAATTTGCACGTTCAAGATACTTCAGCACTGAAAAGTGAAAACAAACAAATAACAACAACCAACCACGTGGCTGCTGACAGAGTCAAAATTAAAGCCCTCATAGCAAATGTTGGTCATCAGCAAATATTTACACACATATGATTCATGTCAGTTGTCCATATCTTCTTTAATGAGAAATGGCTAGGATTAAAATGAGTAGGCAGTATATGTATCAGGGTAAACTTAAAAGGTATTAAAATCCAAAGTATGAGATTCAAATCATGGCTCCACTCTAATATGAGTTGACTAAATGATTTTACTTGCCTAAGGCATGGATTTCTAAAATCTGTAAAATGGAAATGTTACAACCTACTAGTCTCTTTGGACAAAAGGATGTGATTAAATATATGTCTATATAAAGTGCTTATTACAATGTTTGCCACAGTAAATGTTCAGTATTGAAATAATGCTGTGTCAAGCAAGGGCTTAATAGGGATTACACCCAAAGAAATAAGTGTGGTAATTGGAGTGTCAATGTTTGTGTATATATCAAAAGTCACACACTCACACTCGCACACACACACAAAATCTCTTTAGTTTTTAATACTGTTTTTGGAACTTTACAGCTAATAAATATAAAATTGCATACAGCTTAGATATTTAAATGCTTGCTTTCTTTTCAAGAATTCATTGTGAGGAAAAAAAACCAATGTTTTTGAAAAGTAAGAATAAAACTCTGAAAAGAAGTCATATTGTGAGTCACCTGAAGTCCAATAATATGGTATTTTTAAATCATAGAATGCACATGATTTGAAGAAGAAATTAGCTTGTGTACACGAGACTTATATGGATTTCTTCCAAATACCACCAACTTAATAAAAGCATTGTTTCATCAAATTCTTTCATTTCTCATAAAGACATAAAGAAAACTACCTTTCATTAAAATATGCACTGAACTATTAAGGTTTTATTTTATATTTGATGTACACAGTAGTTGCGATACAAAACATGCTTTTATGTCATTCATAAAGAGAGGTGAACTGAGAAAAGTACATTTTTTTTGCCTTTTAATGCTATTGCTATAATATTTTAGTGCTGATGCTTACCATATCTAATTAGTAAATTGCACAAATACAACAGGAGTTTGAATAACATGTTATGAATTTTCATTTGTACACATGTGGCTTTTGGAGCGCTGCCATTTCCAGAAATAGGAAAATTGTTCTGAATAGTAAACAGTAAGATTTTCTGTTTTAGCTCCAACTTTAATTTGTATCTTGCTTGAGAAATGTGATCGAATTATTTAATCAAAATCTTTGACACTGTCAATGAACTTTAAAAAAAATAAAGACAATATTAGAATGAAGCTTGTAAATTAATCTTGTTATCTGCACCAAATTGAACGAGGAATAAATAGGGCTTATGCTTGGCCTAGTTTGGTTTCCAAAGATGATGTTGACACACACATTTTTCTGTTCGATGTTGGACCTTGGATTAATTTCAAATCTGATATTTAAAATGAAATAAAATGAAGACTACGTATCTGATCCCAGAGCAGTCAATTTCTGTTTTCTCTGTATCAGTGGAATGGATAATTTTGTGTAAATGTATGTCTTGTCTATTATAACTAGATAGATAAAAATAGATAGATATAGATGAATAGCTTTATAGATCTTACATATATCTTCATAAAATATATAGAGATAAATATTATTACTGCAGTATAATGACATTAACAAACAATTTCAAAAGGCCTTGTGAGGTACTTTAAGAGTAAAATTTATTTAATTACTGTCATATTGATCTGCAGATCCTAAATGCTTTCCATTTTTACCAAAATGTCAAATTATTTTTGGTGTAAAAGCAAAGGCATACTTTGTAAACTGCCAGATTGTATACCTGATGGTTAAAGACTGCCAAATTTTTAAAGGAGACAAAAAGCCAAGTTCCTGTGTTCATAAAAATATTGATTTCCACAAAAATTGTGCAGGGTAGTATCATCTTAATTTTATATATCATTTTCAAAATACCCTCATGCACAAGAAAACTCTAGATAAATTTGAGTACCATTATTTTATAGATGGGGAAAATGGAGATCCGTAAAATATAAAGCTTGAATAAAATGGCATATTAAATTTCAAAAATGATGGAGATAAGAACTAAGGTATCCAATTTTGGTTTCAGTATTCTCGTATTCTGCCATTCTACCATCTAGTATGTGTGACTACAAAAGTACTACTTCATTTTCCCTAGTTACCTTTGAAAAGATCCTGTGTTAACTCAAAATGGTCTCCTGTCATACAATCAGAGACAGTATTAGTACCTCAGATTTCTTACTGAAGTGAATTTATATGTTTAATAATTAAATATCATTTCTAACATAATCCAGTTCTTTTTAGTATGATGCACCAGGGAAATTTGTACAGACTAAACAATACAAATAAACATTGCAATCACATTAACTAAAACTAAGTTTCTAAACTGATCTATATCTTTTGGATTTCTCTTAACAGTTTTCTTCTGGGCAATCTTAAAACAGCTAACTTATAGATTGCAAACAAGAGGGTCATTTTTACTATTTTTACTATTATATTTACTACATTTGGTAAATATTAGTAAAAATAAAATTTTAAGAAAATTATTTTTTCAAACAATGTATCTTATTTAAGCCTATTTATTTCTTGATACTGGGAACTGAAGTCAGGAATTTGGACATGCAAGGCAAGTGACCTACCACTTCAAACATAGCTGTAATTGTTTTGCTTTTATTTTTGTTTTTGAGATAGGGTCTCACTGAATTTGTTCATTCCAGTTTTAGATTCATGATCCTGTCTTCATCACTGAAGTAGCCTGGGCTACAGATATGTGCCACCACATCTGACCTTGAAAATCTGTAAGAAATTAATACAGATTTTATAGTTAAAATGTTCCACTAGTGATATGGAAAACCTATTTCAATTTTTCATTATAAATAATTTTTAAAGTTTAAAAAATTGTCAAATGTGTTAAACAAAATTACTTTAGACATGTTTGATAAAATAATAAAAATTATTTTAAAAATAAAATGATTAAAAATAATGCATGTATGAATTTTTCAGATAAAATTTTATGGCATGTGAAGGCATTCTATTTTCCCTAGTGCTCTGATATAAATAGCTTTATTCACAAGTTTTGATACAACATTTATCTCTTTTAAGCTTCAGATGTAAATTTAAAATTGATACTGGAGAAATAAAGAGCTAATACTGTGTGTATCTGAGAGAGGGGAGGAGGGACCGAAATGGAGAAGGAGGGAGAGAGAGACAGGAAGGAAGAGAGATACAGAAAGAGAAAGGACCAGAGGGAAGAGTAACTATACTAATAAGGGAGCAAAGAAGATAACGTGTGAGAAATACATTGTAGAAATTTAATATCCATATCATCTTTAGAGTATTCTCACAGAACAATGAAAATATCCCTCAGCAGATTTCTCTTCAACAAATAGCTTTTTGTTACTATAAAATAAAATTGATCTTTATCATAAATTATAGTAATAAGTAACATTTAAATATTTTGACTTTTCTAGTATATTAGAAAACTTTGGTTGGCTATATGTATAATTTAAGAATTGCACCTGAACACTGACAGAATTAAAACTAGACTTCATTTTAATGTCAAAAAATTAATTAGACCACACTGTAAGCCATGAAATTATATAAATAACTAATATTGAAATGGTTTTTTCATTCACTTGTGAATTCAATAGACAAATATAATCTTTCAGGAAATATAAATGTGAATACAGATACAGTCTGATTTAGAAGCATTTTACTCGTATTTCTCAAATGCTTTAAGAAGAAATTTGAGATGAATGTAACCTAAAAGGAATTATTGAAAAATGTTGGCCAGAATAAAAGTCAAATTTTGCTTTTAACATCACAGTAAGCCTGTGATATATGAACAGATTTCTGAATAAATTACTAACATTATTTTCTAAGGTAAAAAGGCATTCAAACTTGAGCTTAAAAATCTTAATCCTAGGTATTTTTCAGGAATGTTATTTAAAAGCTGCTAACTTTATGCAACCATAGTAAAGTTCACTACCATGCATTAAGAATTGCACACACACATAGTAGAATTTACCTTTTCTATCAGGTATGAATGAAAACTTAATTCAGCCAGTCATTTTGTCCAGTTTCTTTGTGCTAGTTGTGTACAGCAATCTATGAGAAGTGAGCCTTACATGGTAATGTCCTGCAGAACCTCCATACATATCCCTAGGCAAATATCATAGTCAAGTGTAGTTCTAGCTTATGAGATTTTAAAAAATGACTTTCCTGTTTACCTGTACTTCATTAATTGTTTATAGGGAAGCATGAGTTAATTGGATACCTTAGTCTTGTAGCAACTCTGCTTTGTGGTCTCAGTTTTTCTTCATAGAAATCGAGAGTATATGCTCAGCTTTTTGTTGAAAGTTCATGAAGAGTTAATCTATCGGATTCATGAGAAAATTCTGAGCTGGGGGTGGGGCACATCAGAAAAAAAGCAAGGTCCCAGTTGGTAGGTGTACAGTCCTCTTTAGTGCAGTCTGCTCACATCCGTGCCCCATTGTTACTAAAACAAAACTATCATTCTGTAATGTGAGTATTTCCAGCAGCCCTTCTTATAAATAGAAACCACCCACAATGCATTTCTTCTGAACTTTATAAATGTGATGCACAGTAGTCACAAACTATTTGGACCTGACTGAGAGCTGGGTACAGTTTACAATGCATTTTGGATTTGTGTTTATTTAAAAATAGTGTGGTATTAGTTTTTTATATCACTCATAATGGAATGGTTTTGCTTCCTCAGTGGGTTCTCTCATTTGGAACAGGAAAAGTGCTAGGTGATGATAACATGAAAACAAAGCTAAGGCCTGTACTGGGAAGAAAATGGGTTGCAAAGCTTTACTGAACTGGTCTTGTTGATCTTGCAGAAATAAATAAATAAGTAGAAAACCTGTTTCAATAGAAATGCCACTTAGCTTGATTTATAATGTGCAGCATTAATGAAACTGAATCATAAAAATATCATGTGTTAGCGTTGCCCTACATGTCCTGTGGCCTTCATTAGCTTACAGGAAGCTCAGGGGAACTTCAAAATGCTAACTGAAAAAAGAGACAGAAATCAGTTACACTGTCTCTCTGGTTTTGCTTTGATGATGATGATGATGATGATGATGATGATGATGATGATGATGATGATAGTAACGATGATGATGGTGGTGGTGGTGGTGATGATAATGGGTCAGTGATGCAATGGAGGTAATCAGCCTAACTACAATAAGATAATAAAATATTAAATACTAAAAGTTTTGTTTAAGCATCCATGTGTTTATAAAATGTGAGCGCACCCAACTAGGCAGAACAGTGATGCCAAGTTACTTCAAGCAATGTTTAAGAGAAAGAGCCCTGGCTGTAAATGTGCACAATATTCCACATTATATACATGCCATTTCTGAGTACTGTTGGAACGATGCGGTGTCAAATCTGTATGACAGATTGAGGTGAAAGCTGGGAAAAGAGAGCTTGTGAAAAAAACAGCCCCAACGGAGTGGGGCATCCTATAGGAGTTATCCTTCAGGCTATAAGCTTCATCTCATAAAAGGAGGAGTAGAAGAGGGATAATTGTCTACTAATTTAACTAGCTCATTTGGTCATTGTATTATTTAAATTGTATTCAAGTGTCACAATGCCATCTAGTGATGGGATCTTAAACAGATCTTTTAACTGTTGGACTCTTTAAACTCAGAACATACTTAGATATTACATAGCAGTTTCACTTGCTATTCTATAAAATAATGGAACATACAATGTTGATTTTAATGTTTCATATATTTCCTATACCATTTCTATGACCACACATTCTTTGTTTTTTTGATTCAGTTTTGATTCCTTTTGATTCAGTTCTTCATGAATAAAGCAGACTGTTAGTTTCCATCTTTCTGTGACCCTAGTTTATAAAAACTCTTTAAAATTATCTGTATTGTAAACATTTTTTATTTAATTTTTTATTTTCAAATGGCCTTCATAGAACTATAGGCTAATCAAATTGTCATTACATACCTTTCCCCCTTGCCCTTCTCTGTCCTTTGCTTCTAGCATAAAACCAGGCCTGTTAAAGAACAATGTCAGAAATTTTCAAGACCATAATTTTGCCAAGAACTAACCACTTTTCACACAATCCCACAATATGTGGATGTAATTTGTAACTTCACTGGGAGAAATTGTAATTCACAAAGATGTATATTTCAATGCTTGCATGCAATTTGGCCTATAGATTTAAGAATAAAAATGGGTTTTAGAATTATTTTTTTTATTCTTTGCTGTACAGATTTGGATTTAAGAAACAACTTCTTGGGTCTCTATAAAATGTGTGCATTAAACAGAACCAATTCTAACATCCTTTTCAGGTTCCAACTTCAGTGACTCTCAAGTATTCAACAAATAAAATTGCTAAAAGAATGAAAAGACAGGAAGGTGTGAACTTGACTTACTGACTGGTGCAGTACATGGCTTTTAACTCTTTGCTAGACATTTAACAAAAGATAGCCTTGGTATGTTTAGTATTTCTAAAATCAGCAGGCAGAAGAGGAAGGGAATATACTCTAATGCAAAACAGAATGTGTGAATTGAGAGTTTTCAGTAGGAGTAAACCCAGAGAATTTGGCATTTAGCTAAATTGTAATGGGTTTTATGCTGACCCATACTGAAAAATGGCAACATCTATAGTATGAAGGCTTAACACAATCCACTATCTCCTCATTCAGTCATCCATAATTACATTTTACATTTTTGTGCTTTCATGGAGAAAATAATTGTACATTACAAATTTTAGATCACATTCCAAAATTTTGTCAGCTTTTATCTTGTCAGCTTTTATTTTTTAAGACTCTGGCTGCTGCCATGGAAACCTACATATATTTTTAGTTTATGTGTAGAAAAAATTAAATACTCTTACATCAATAACAGTAAGTTAATATTAAGATTCCTCTTTTTTTCTGAAAAGAAATTGAGAAGTAAAACCACACATTCTCAAAGGTCTTTCTGTGTAAAACATATTTCCTTTTTCTTGATGTTTTATGATATATTATTTATTTTAAACATAAATATACTTTATAGAAGCAATATGAATTTGTTTAAATATTGACAAAAGGAAATTACTTTTAATATAAATATTGTGATTATTTACTCATTTACTTCTAGCAGTTGTAGTGTGGATTAATATTATTAGTAAAAGAACTGTCTTTAAAAACTGCCTTTTTGAATGTCAACTCCATTGTACAATTACTTAAAGATATAAAAACATTTTCTTAATGGAGTGGGTGATATCAACAAAAATTATTTACAAATAGAGATCCACATGACCCTGCATAAAACATTTTCAAGAAAACAACAAATAATATGAAACAAAAAATTCAGGTATAATCTCTCTTCACAACATCATGAAGAAAGAACTTGGGAAATTACCATCTTCAATCACAGTTAAATACAAAGACCAATTATAATCAACGAAGATATGCAATGTGGTTTAAAACAGCGCTATGGGAGTTCCTGATATATTTTATAATAAACATATTCTTTGGAGAGATTTGCAAGCTGAGTTATATATTTAAAATCTGCATTAAAGCACTACCTTCCCTTGTCATAGAAATAATATTCCCTGCTTTCCTACTTCTGCTTCCCCTTTCTTTAAAATTTATAGTAGCTGAATCCCTTACTTTTTCTTTTTTTACCTTTGTCTATACTAGCTAACTTTTATTAATTCTAAGCACATATATAACTTAGCTGATGATCAGGTTTTATTAGTTAACTCACTCTAATTGAATTTATAAGCCCTATCTACAAAAATAATTTTAGACATCTGTGTAACAAAATAGTATTATATGATACTTAGGCATCATTTCATATTTTTATAAAAAACCTATCAACTTAAAAAAGTTTATTTTGATGTTTTTAGCTTGTTCAGAATTACCTTTACCTTGATTCATATCCAGTTTATTTTTATTTTTATTTTATTTATTTATTTATTTTTTTGCCAGTCCTGCGCTTGAGCTCAGGGTCTGAGCACTGTCCTTGGACTTTCTCAAGGCTAGAGCTCTACCACTTGATCCTCAGCAGCACTTCCGGTTTTTTTCTATGTATGTGGTACCGAGGAATTGAACCCGGGTCTTCATGCATGCTAGGCAGGCACTCTACCACTAGGCCAAACTCCCGGCCCCTCCAGTTTATTTTTAAAATTATGAATAATAACAAATTCACTGATACATTATATAAATATTTACTATTTAAATTTAAATTCTGGTTCAAAGTTTATTATATGTGGATACATTTGTAAAGCCATAGCTTTTCTCTTAGCAATTTATTGCCTGATCTCTACTAAATTTAATGTTTGATTTACTTAAACTTTACTGTGGTTATCACAACACATCCTTGACATTACCAATTAAAACGAAAAAAGAAAAAAAATAGAGGGTGCCCGTGGCTCACACCTGTCATCCTAGTTACTCAGGATGTTGAGATCTGAGGATCATGGTCCGAAATGAAACTGTTACTCAAATTGGTAGAGTGATGGCCTTGAGCAAAAGAGTTCACGTGTTAAGTGCTCCAGTCCTGAATTCAAGACCACAAGTGATAGGGAGTGGGGGTGGCGAGGAGGGAAGGAAGAAAGAAAAAAAAAGGAAAAAAAAAAGAAAGAAGTGAATAGACAACTCATTGTTTTTTCAGCATACTATCTCAAAACATATTTAAATTGTGTGTGCCTGTGTGTGCACGTGTGAGTGCGCGTGCATATGTGTGCGCGCACGTAGATATGTATTTGTGTGAATGTGTTTTAACCTGACTTCAATTGTTGATTGAGCTGATAATATTGATTGGGGAAAGTTTTGTGGTCACAGACAGAATCTTTGTTATAGATTCCTCATTATATGACTGAAACCAGTGTATACGATTATCTATATAATGTGTGCTTATATTTTATTAAACTACCCAAATGACTCACTAGACAGGTTAGAAAATAATTTTATTTGCTGATGCATTTGGCTTCAAGGATAGTAAAAATTATGTTCATTGGAAAATTATCGTTATTCAATTAGCAGGTAGGTTTTTTGTATTATTTTAAAAATATTGGTAAATACCTAACTAGAGAAAAAGAAAACAGTTGCTGAAATAGCTAATAAAATAAACTGCAAAAATGCAATCCACTTGGTCAAAGAAATCTTTTACTGTCATCATGGGCTGTATCATCTGCCCAAGCTCACCAGAATACTACCTTCATTTCCATGCAGTAAATTTAAGAATGAGTGATTTAAAGTTGAAGATGATTTTCATTCAAGAATTTTTAAGATACCTAGAAGTATAGTTTCCATAACTTACATTTTTAATCAAGGTTCTTTCTTTAGAATTGATTTCATAGGCTTACTGTGTTCTTGGGAAATAGTTAACAGCAAAGACTATTAAGAACAAAAGGATATTTAGCTTAATGTTAGTAGATGACATAGACAAGTCAGTAATACAAAATAAGAAATAAAATGTTAGATATAAAAACATACATGAATAAACATGTACTCTCATTTGCAAATCATTAGCCCCTTTGTTTCCTATAAAAATAATAAGAAATTCTAATGGTAAACTAAATTTTGTTGTGTAACTCTAAAATATTACATATTACCAGTTATTTTTAAACAGAGAGTATGAAAATACACCAGTATTTTAGACAATAAAGGAGGATTCTAGGAAGCTTTTTATTAATGTTTTTTCTGAAGTTTAAATATACATATTTTTTCAGGAGAATATTGTCTGGGTGAGTCATGATTCAGTCCTCAATAATTCCAACTAGTAGCCTTAAGAACATGCTTCCAGTTTATTGTTAATTTTCATGGCTTTATTATGCTAATGGAACATTCTGGCTAGGACTCTTTAGAACAAGTAGCTTAAGCATGAAGACATTTTTTATACTCTGGCTCCATCTAGTAGAACCTGAAGAAATTACTAAAAGTGTGACTTCTTATTACAGTTTTTAAGACTACAATCCTTGTAAAATAATAGAAGCTAAAAGAAAGCATGGCAAACAAAATGTACTTTTAGCACATTACAGTGTGGTATTGTTTAGAAATGAAAAATTTTGTGAAGTTTTGTGTATGAGTTTCTCCTAGAGGCAGTGAGGTTTTTTTTTTCTTTGCTACTTTAGCCATACTTGATGTTTTCTTTCTTAAATTTGCAAGGATAAAATGTTTGTACTCTTTGTTACATTATAACTCCTCTCAGAACAAGTTTTATAACAGGATAAGATCCTACTACATGACAGGGGTAAAATACCTTCACTGCATTTCCAATTGTGTGTGCATGTGAGATGTTGTAGTTAAAGTATTCTTTGGAGAGATATCAGATTTTGATTAAATTTTTGTGATAAGTAGGTAAGTGTTCATAGGAAGGTCACAGAGTTTTCGTTTTTTCTTTACATTCCCGGTACGTTAATAGTCTTTCAATTCTCATGTTAAATTTATTTTTCCCTTCTTTCTTTTTCTTTTTCTTTTCTTTTGCTTGAAGGTCACAGTAGCTCCTTGAGTGGTAGAACTACAGTATCTGCCACAGAATGTGTGCTTTCTATAATTGCTTTAAACAGGTATACAGCCATGCTCTAATCAAAACGACCACTCGATCTAAACAGAAAACAATTTCTTTTCCAGAAGTACACGTAGCATTTAACAAACAACATCCAAACAACATCCTTAAGGTTGTAAAAGACAGGATAATTTAAAGGGGCTAATGGGAATGACAATATTAGTTGTACTGTCGAAAGCTAATTGCCAATAAGAATGCCTGTACAGATTTACTGCCTGAAATAAACTTTCCACATGGGCAGCTGAACTAACCTGAAACAGAGCTCACTTCATCACTGTTGATGCTTCCTCATCACAACAATCCTGGCTGCTCGATCGGTTTTGTCATGAATAGCCATTGATTTCAAATGGCTAAAGTGATCGGAGCACCATGAAATGGTCCAAGTGGTTAGTACTTGCCTATACATATGGCCTATACATATACTTTGCTTATTGGGGGGAATCTTACGAATTTCAGAGATGTGACTACTGAACCGCTTTGGCTATTTGAAATAGCAGTGCAGTCTCCTGAGTAAAGACAAGGTCATTTCTCTTGAAATGAAAACTTTTGGAGAAATACAATCCACCAAAATTTTATGCCTCTCATATAATTTCTGATGGCTTTTTAAAAATAAACCTTATATAGTAGAACAGATTAAAAATTACAAAAAAACTGTGAAATTTTTACATATTCCACACTCAATTTCCCCAATTATATTACTATAATTATTATAATAGCTGCATGTTATTATAATTAATGGAGCAGTATATAGAAATTTTTATTAAATAAAGTCCACTTTTTCGGGCTTTCTTGCTTTTTATTTATTGTCATTTTTTTCTTCTTTTTGTAAGTTCCCATTCATCACCATATCCCCTTTGTGGATGTGAAGGCTTCACAGATTGGCCTTCCTTCCAATTTATAAGTGGGGCATTTTATAAACACCACTCCCCTAAGTTCTGTCTGGCTTTTGACTTTTGTATTCGTTTCTCATGATTAGACTGAGGCTGTGTAATTTCGGAATGAGTTACAAGAGAAGTGCTGTTTTCAGTACATCATATTAAAGAGACAAATTCCTAACATGCCCTAACATTGTTCTTGCTGAGGAAGCATTTTTGAGTTTACTCCATCCATCCATTCCATTCTTTTTTTTTCTTTTTTTTTTTTCAGGAGAGTCTTTTTTTTTTTTTTTTTTTTTTAACTTGAATAGTATTTATTGAGCTTGGCCCTGTCTTAGGACACCAAAGATACAGTAGTGGACAGTGTATATGCAGCCTTTATCTTTTAGTCCTGTAGGGGGAATCAAGGAAGTAATCAAGCAATTACAAAATCAGGAGAGTCTTTAATAGAAAAAAAATCCCACGTGCAACAGCGGCATGAGCAAAGCATTCCACAGAACCGGGCGGGGAGCAGGCAGGGAGCAGGAGCTTCAGTTCTTCACCTTGGGAGGTGGCCTGTACACGTCCACCACCACCGCGTGGTCTCTCTCCTAGGGCTCTAGGGTCAGCTGCTCCTGGGGCTTCATGTTCTCCTGCTGCATCTTGTTCACCTCCGAAGCAAACACGGCCTCGACCGAGGCGATGGAGTCGATGCAGTTGGCCTTAATAGAAATCACAAAGTGTCCTCCGATCCGCAGGAAGGTCGTGGACATTCAGGGCCACAATCCGAGTTTGTTCTGGCTGGGCCACATCAGCAAAGATCACATCTACCATTGCAGTGAGCATGCGGTATTTGTGTGGGTGCCGCGCGTCCTCTTCTTGGCTAAGTTAATGAGGTCCCGTCCAGAGCGGTGGGAGAACTCAACTGCGTAGACCAGACCATCGGGGCCTACGATGTCAGAGACGTGGGAGACGGTGGTTCCCAAGGTGGCCCCGAGGTAGAGCCCCTCGGCTCCTGGCTTGATGTGGATCTGGTCCATGCCGCCCAGGATGGCTGCAGCCAGCTTGGAACGGAAAGGGTTCCGGGCCCGGTACTCAATTTTGTCATCTACCTCCGCAATGGAGACTCTCTTCTCTCCATAAACGGATTCTCCAGGGACCAGGTTTTTGGTGACTAGTTCATCTTCCTTTCCACGGCAAATGAAGACACGCTCATGCCGATGAGGCTCCACTATCACATTCTTTCCACACTGGTTTCCTCTCTGTCCTCCTCGACCACGATCCCCATTGTCCCCACCCTGAAAGCTCCACCTCTTCCTCCTCCACCACCGCCGCCACCACCTCGGCCCGGAAAGCCTCCACCTCGCCCTCGGCCCCCACCAAAGCCCCCCTCCTCGGCCTCCCACCTTGACCACCTGTGTCCCCAAAACCTCCTCGGCCTAACTCCACGGGGGCTGAAGCCTGGCTTCATGGTGGTGGA